>NC_059219.1:21517140-21564640 GCF_020615455.1 Coregonus clupeaformis | reverse complement strand
GGGAGAGAGACAGAGAGGGAGAGAGAGAAGGGGGTAGGGGAGAGAGAGACAGAGAGGGAGAGAGAAGGGGGTAGGGGAGAGAGAGACAGAGAGGGAGAGAGAAGGGGGTAGGGGAGAGAGAGTCAGAGAGGGCGAGAGAAGGGGGTAGGGGAGAGAGAGACAGAGAGGGAGAGAGAAGGGGGTAGGGGAGAGAGAGACAGAGAGGGAGAGAGAAGGGGGTAGGGGAGATAGAGACAGAGGGAGAGAGAAGGGGGGTAGGGGAGAGAGAGACAGAGAGGGAGAGAGAAGGGGGTAGGGGAGAGAGAGAGAGCAACAGAAAGCGTGTGAGAGAGAGGTAGAGAGGTAGAGAGAGAGGGCAGTACTCGGTCGTAACCCTTTTAGTGAGATTAGCTGGAGTCCTAATGTCTCGCTTACAGCTCCAATATTCATCTTCTGACTCAGCCCTTCTCTCATCCCCCTTTCTCTCTACCTTCTTCTC
Source organism: Coregonus clupeaformis (assembly GCF_020615455.1). Classification (NCBI taxonomy): domain Eukaryota; kingdom Metazoa; phylum Chordata; class Actinopteri; order Salmoniformes; family Salmonidae; genus Coregonus; species Coregonus clupeaformis. Next base: position 21,564,162 of record NC_059219.1, on the reverse strand, counting down.
ATCCCTCTCTCTCTTACGTCCTTCCTCTGCTGTAAATTATTTCCAATGACATAACAGAGGTGCCCCTGCACTGTGTGTTGCCAAACATCCCAAGCAGCTAGCCACAGGAGCTGTCCTAGCTTGATTTATACAGAGGACCTCCTCCTCCTCCTCCGCTCCTCTCTGCGACATTAGCAGCAGCATACGCAGGCGGATTGCTTCTGCTAAACAATGCATATCATTGGCAACTCATTTACCAGAGTAAATAGAGAGAAACGGAGGGGAATTCAATAGGAGCACTGAGGCTCCCCCTCTCTCCCTCTCTTCACCTCCCCCTCTCTCCCTCTCTTCACCTCCCCCTCTCTCCCTCTCTTCACCTCCCCCTCTGTGAGGGTCTTTCCTCTCTCCCCCTCCTCTCATTCATGAACTCATCTATCCGTCCTCAGCTCCCTCTCTTTCACCCCTCCCTACTCACTTTGCACTCTAGCATGTTCATCTTCTTCTAGCCCCTCCTACAGAGCCCCTCCCCTCCTTCAGCATTCAAATGAAACCCCCTCCTCCTCACCCTTCTCCTCCTCTCTCGGTCCCTCTCTTCCAAATTTCATTTTGACCCTGGGCTGCCTTTCATGGGGAAAGAGAAATTGGGGAAGTCAGGGGAAAGAAGACAGGATTCATAATTGGAGTGCCTGGGGGAGAGAGGGATGGGAGAAGGGGGGAGAGAGGGAGAAGGGGAGAGAGGGGTAGATTTGGGCCCCAAACATGAAATATTAATGCCTTTTCTCATCTCTGTCTCTTTAGTGACACCCACTGATTGGGTTCCCCTCTCACTCTCTTTTTTTTATTAAATTTTTTTGGCGTACACACACAAGCAGGCTCAAATTGAGTTCCTCTGAAAATGGGCGCTAGGAGACAGAGAGCTTCCAGTAATTGGTTGTCTCTCCTCTGCGTTGTATCTCTTTGATGGGTCAGTAATTAAATTCTATTTTATATTTTCAGCCAATTCCAAATGTAATTTACTGTTTAGGCTGTCTCACTTACAGTTTTCCTTTGTTATATACAGCAGCACAGACATTCAAGGTCTCATATCCAGGCTGGGCGATGGATGGCCATTTTCTCAGTAACCTTCTTTTAATAAACCTATATATACTGGAACCAGATTCTGTCAAATAATTTAGCTTTATCAATGACCTTCCTGATATTCTCAATGAAATATGTGTTACATTTTACACTGTAACTCTTAATAGACGAGACTACCAGCTAAATGCATTTTTTAGTACATCACAGACGATATATCAAATCCATTTTCGTACGGAAGCCAAGCCTATTCCCTTATTTCTTTACCCCTTCATCTGGTTAGAGAGAACACTTCCTCTCTCTAAACCCTTATTCTAGACATTATTTATTTTATTTTCCTGCCACTGTGGGGAAGCAGGGGCAACTCTTGACTTGTACATTTAAAAGTTAGTTTATTTAGTAAGTAGAAATAAACTCTGTCCCGATGAACAAAACATTTTCTCGCCACTACCATCTGTATCCTCATAATCTCCCCCTCCATCTCCTCTTTTCTTCTCTCTCCCTCCCTTTCTCCCCTTTCCTCCCCCTCTCCTCCCTCCCTGTCTCCCCCTCTCCCCCTCTCCTCCTTCCCTGTCTCCCCCTCTCCTACCCCTGTTCCAAAGTACAGCCAGACAGGCCTAACCAAGCCTCCCACTGAATGGGTTTGACTCCTGACCCTGTCGCCAAGACAACTAGAGTGGCGAGGCGGAATGTCTTGTGAGACAAAAGTGGCAAGCTGAGCTGACCTTGTATCCCACTTCACACTGTTTGTCCAAGGGCCCTAAACTTTGGCCCAGAACCCTAGAGAGAGAGACAGAGAGCATACACACACACCATAGGCTGTGATGTATCTAAGGCTGAACACTCAGGGTAAAGTACCCTCAAAGCACAGCACAGCGGACCTCTTGACACAGATAAACATACAGAAATTGTTACAGAGTCATTGAACTTTGGAGGGGGACTTTGAGAGTTGTGTTTTATGGCATAACAGAGGAGGATATATTGATTCTCCGAGGAGTAGGATAAGTAGTGCATTTTATAGCCCAGTAGATTGTAGATGCGTCCATACGCTTAATAACCTGTCCTGTTTGATTCAGTGGAGAATGTCAGCTCACATCCTCTGAATCATCACACACACACACACACACCTCCCTGCCCATCCAGACATGTGGTCAAACAGAAGCTGTGTGTGCATGCTCGGTGAACAAGCCCTTGACGGTAAATAAGCTGAATGGTCAAATAAAACACTGGGCCTCTGGTTCCTCTTAGACACAAGTCTATTAAACCCATCTGACCTTCAGCAGCTGTGGCCAACATGTAGCGTAGAAACCCAACCTTTCACAACCTTGTTTATACCAGGGACCAGTGAGCTATGGTCCTCTCTCTTTGGAGGACCGCTTAGACTGAAACTAGAACATGAAATCGGACTAAATGACTGAGTGTGTGTGGGTCAAATCAAATCAAATGTTATCGCAGGTGCAGCGAAATGCTTATGTTTCTAGCTCCAACAGTGCAGTAATACCAAACAATACAAAATAATACACACAAATCCCCCCAAAAAAAATTTTTTTTTGGGAATAAAAATAAATAGGAATTAAGTAACAGAATGAGCAATGTCAGAGTCTGGAATATAATTATATATGTATATGATGGTGTGTATAGACAGTATGGACAGTATGTGAATAGAAAAGGTGTGTACAGCAGTAGTTATATAGGATGAGCCTTGACTAGAATACAGTATATACATACAGTATGAAGTTGGTAAAACAGTATGTAAACATTATTAAAGTGACCAGTGTTCAATGACTATGTACAGTGGCAAGAAAAAGTATGTGAACCCTTTATAATTACCTGGATTTCTGCATAAATTGGTCATAAAATTTGATCTGATCTTCATCTATTACAACAATAGACACACACAGTGTGCTTAAACTAATAACACACAAATTGTATTTTTCTTATCTATATTGAATACAAACATTCACAGTGTAGGTTGGAAAAAGTATGTGAACCCCTAGGCTAATGACTTCTCCAAAAGCTAATTAGAGTCAGCTAACCTGGAGTCCAATCAATGAGACGAGATTGGAGATGTTGGTTAGAGCAGCCCTGCCCTATAAAAAACACTCACAAAATTTGAGTTTCTATTCACAAGAAGCATTGCCTGATGTGAAACATGCCTCGAACAAAAGAGATCTCAGAAGACCTAAGATTAAGAATTGTTGACTTGCATAAAGCTGGAAAGGGTTACAAAAGTATTTCTAAAAGCCTTGATGTTCATCAGTAAGACAAATGGTCTATAAATGGAGAAAGTTCAGCACTGTTGCTACTCTCCCTAGGAGTGGCCGTGCTGCAAAGATGACTGCAAGAGCACAGCGCAGAATGCTCAATGAGGTTAAGAAGAATCCTAGAGTGTCAGCTAAAGACTTACATAAATCTCTGGAACATGCTAACATCTCTGTTGATGAGTCTACGATACGTAAAACACTAAACAAGAATGGTGTTCGTGGGAGGACACCACGGAAGAAGCCACTGCTGTCCAAAAAAAAACATTGCTGCACGTCTGAAGTTCGCAAAAGAGCACCTGGATGTTCCACAGCGCTACTGGCAGAATATTTTGTGGACAGATGAAACTAAAGTTGAGTTGTTTGGAAGGAACCCACAACACTATGTGTGGAGAAAAAAAGGCACAGCACACTAACATCAAAACCTCATCCCAACTGTAAAGTATGGTGGAGGGAGCATCATGGTTTGGGGCTGCTTTGCTGCCTCAGGGCCTGGACAGCTTGCTATCATCGACGGAATACTGAATTCCCAAGGTTATCAAGACATTTTGCAGGGGAATGTAAGGCTATCTGTCCGCCAAATGAAGCTCAACAGAAGTTGGGTGACGCAACAGGACAACGACCCAAAACACAGAAGTAAATCAACAACAGAATGGCTTCAACAGAAGAATATACGCCTTCTGGAGTGGCCCAGTCAGAGTCCTGACCTCAACCCGATTCAGATGCTGTGGCATGACCTCAAGAGATCGGTTCACACCAGACATCTCAAGAATATTGCTGATCTGAAACATTTTTGTAAAGAGCAATGCCCCCCGCACTGTGAATGTTTACACGGTGTGTTCAATAAAGACATGAAAACATATAATTGTTTGTGTGTTGTTAGTTTAAGCAGACTGTTTGTCTATTGTTGTGACTTAGATGAAGATCGGATCAAATTTCATGACCAATTTATACAGAAATCCAGGTAATTCCAAAGGGTTCACATATTTTGTCTTGCCACTGTACATAGGGAAGCGGTCTCTACGGTGCATGGTAGAGTAACTGGGTGGTAGCTGGCTAGTAACAGTGACTAAGTTCAGGGCAGGGTACTGGGCGGAGGCCGGCTGTTGGTGACTATTTAACAGTCTAATGGCCTGGATATAGAAGCTGTTTTTCAGTCTCTCGGGCCCAGCATTGATGCACCTGTACTGTCTCCACCTTCTAGAGTTAATTAAACGGCTACCCGGACTTTCTGCTTTTCACCCCCTATCTACATGTACATAGTACCTCAATCAATCATCTAACCTAACCAAACCTACATGTATATATTACCTCAATCAATCACCTCAACTACCTCGTACCCCAGTACACTGACTCGGTACCGGTACTCCTTGTATATAGCCTATATATAGCCTCGTTATTGTTATTTTATTGTTATTTTATTGTGTTACTATTTTCTTTGATCTATTTGTTAATTTTCTTACTTTTTAACTGCATTGTTGGAAAGAGCTCTAAAGTAAGCATTTCACGGTAAAATCTACACTTGTTGTATTCGGCGCATGTGACAAATAACATTTGATTTGATTGATTTTAGATGGTAGCGGGGTGAACAGGCCATGGCTCGAGTGGCTGTTGTGTCGTCTGAAAACTTGATGATTGAGTTGGAGACGTGCATGGCCTCGCAATCATGGGTGAACAGGGAGTACAGGAGAGGGCTGAGCATGCACCCATGTGGGGCCCCCATGTTGAGGATCAGCATAGCGGAGGTGTTGTTGCCTACCTTCACAGCCTGGGGTCGGCCTGTCAGGAAGTCCAGGACCCAGTTGTACAAGGTGGAGTTCAGACGCAGGGCCCCAAGCTTAGTGATGAGCTTGGAGTGCACGATGGTGTTGAATGCTGAGCTGTAGTTGATGAACAGCATTCTTACATAGGTATTCCTCTTGTCCAGATGGGATAGGGCAGTGTGTAGTGCGATGGCGATTGCATCATCTGTGGATCTGTTGGGGCGGTATGCAAATTGTAGTGGGTCTAGGGTGTCAGGTAAGGTGGAGGTGATATGATCCTTAACTAGCCTCTCAAAGTACTTCATGATGACGAGTGCTACGGGGTGATAGTCATTTAGTTCAGCTACCTTCGCTTTCTTGGGTACAGGGACAATGGTGGGCATCTTGAATCAAGTGGTACCTGTACTGGTACCCCCTGTAAATAGCCTCCCTACTGTTATTTAATTTTACTGCTGCTCTTTAATTATTTGATATTTTTATTTTTTACTTATCTATTTTTTACTTAACACTTATTTTTCTTAAAACTGCATTGTTGGTTAAGGGCTTATAAGTAAGCATTTCACTGTAAGGTGAAATTTGATTTGATTTGACAACAGACTGGGATAGGGAGAGATTGAATATGTTTGTAAACACTCCAGCCAGCTGGTCTGCACATGCTCTGAGGACGCAGCTTGGGATGTTTTGTGCGAATGCTGCCATCTATCCATGGTTTTTGGTTTGGATAAGTTGTAATCGTCACAGTAGGAACAACATCCTCTGTGCACTTCACGATGAACTCAGTCACCGAGTCAGTGTATACTTCAATACTATTCTCAGAGGCAACCCAGAACATATCCCAGTCCGCGTGATCAAAACAATATTGAAGCATAGATTCCGATTGGTCACACAAATGTTGAACAGTCCTTACCACGGTTACTTCCTGTTTAAGTTTCTGCCTATAGGAGGGGAGGAGCAGAATGGAGACGTGATCTGATTTGCTGAAGGGAGGGCAGGGGAGGGCCTTGTAGCCGTCCCGGAAGGGGGAGTAGCGATGGTCAAGAGTGCTTGATGAACGAGTAGCACAGGAGATGTGTTGATAAAACTTTGGTAGTGTGTTCTTAAGATTTTCTTTATCGAAGTCCCCAGCTATAATAAATGCAACCTCAGGATATGCGGTTTCTAGTTTGCACAGAGATAGTGTGTGTGGGTGAGGGTGGCATAGGTGTGAGCTGGCATTCTGCCACTCTTCAGGTGGCATTGTACCAGACAGACAGTCTGTACCACCTCCGATAGCTGTGGTGTAGGGGTGTGTAGGGGTGCTCTGTGGCATCTACATCGGGGACAGGCCTATCTCATCCTGCATTATCTCTGTCTGGGCGGAAACACACACACACACACACATACACACACACACACACACACACACACACACACACACACACACACACACACTACAAACACAAACATAGATTCACACACACACACACCTAACAAAGATACAGACAAGCCCTACTCTTACACACACAGCCATCAACCATATGAAAACAACCCAGGCAGGCACCCCATTAGAACAACAGAGCTGTAATGTGAACCTTGATAAGGTCAGAGGATGTTTGAATCAAAATGGATGGCTGCTAGATATAATCTCTTTCAACAACAGATCATCAGAATCGACCACAAGTTATGACTGAAGGGACTTACGAGAGAGACTAGAGACGGAAGCCTCTTGTAGTCTGCTGTCCTGTTCTAAGGTTACTTTAATTGGTTCCTGCCAGCATCATTGTCTCGTGTTAGGGAATCATCTTATGTTATTATGTCCATTAAAGAGCTTAGTTTAGAATACACTGAGGACAGTAATGACTTGTAGTGGAATCAGTGAGAAACAGAGTGTCTTATGTTTAAGTTTAAACTGATTTGTTTCCACTAGCGCTAAGTGTCTTGTGACAACAGTATGCTGGTTGGAATGCCTCAGTTGATTTAAGATGAACTTCTAGTTGAGTATGTGGTGTCCCTGTCTCTGTCACCACAGCTCAGCACCAGGAGGCCCGTCGTGGTTTAGAATCTAGACAGACAGTCAGTCAGTCAGACACCCTCTCCATAGAGACATAGAAACAACACAGGCCTCCCTGATGGCACAGGCGATATATCATCCTATATGTTTACCCCTCCCAGCCCCTCCTCCTCCCCAACTCCTCCTCCAACCCTCACTCCCAAAGCTGACCTGGCTTGTATATCTGCCTCTTATCCCTCTTCCTCTGCTCCCTCAAATTTAGACAGCATAACCCGCCTCCCTCCCTCCCTCCCATCTACCTCTTCCCCTCCCACTGGACCCCAAAGTTGGTCTTCATCCCCCACCCTCCAACCCACCCCTCTCTCCCTCTTTCTCCCTCCCTAAATCCCTCCATCTCTTTCCCCCCTCCAACCCTCTCTCCCTCTTTCTCCCTCCCTAAATCCCTCCATCTCTTTCCCCCCTCCAACCCTCTCTCCTTCTTTCTCCCTCCCTAAATCCCTCCATCTCTCTCCCCCCCTCCATCCCTCCCATCTCATCCCTCCATCTCTTTGGCTCTCCTCTCTTTCATCCTAGTTCATGGGCAAATGTCAGATCTCTTCATTAGCATCTGATACATATCAATGTGTTCCCCCAAAGGTCACCACTTAGCTTGACATCACAGCAATAAAGTCCCTGAGGCTGATATCTGCTCAATATTCAGGAGCTTTGAATGAGAAAGTAGTCGGCCCAAAGAACATATTTCCACTTTTCCATTTTGTTCTTTGTTCGTCTCTGCCTGTATCAGTGGGCTAGTTTCCTGTCTCTGTTATATTAAGCTTGTAACCATGTAGTTTGACTTCTTTTTCTACATCACCCTCTTTCCTCTTTTCTCTCTCTCTCTCTGTCTGTCTGTGGCTCCCGTTGTAAGCTAGCGTGTTTGTGTGTGTGTGTGCCAGCAGCTGTTGTTCCTGAGCTGCACCTGTTCTTGTCTCATCACGGTAGTGTTGACAGACACCAGGCCTTACAAAGACCCACCCTGACACTGGCAGCCTGACCCACTCCACCACACACACACAAACACACACACACATACACACACACTGGGAGCCCACATAGCCCACCAGGCTCCTTGTGCACTCGGCTATTCCAAATATGAGGGTGACCAGTGAAAAGAGCCGGCTGGTTGATATGTAGGATAGGATACTACAGTTGACACTAGTGCAACTACTATTGTTCCACAGGCATTGTTGTGGTACATTTTCTGCTAGGAGCTGCAACTCAAATAGTAGAAAGAAAATGATAGATGAATAGTTGAGTTATTTTCAGAGTGAATCCCAATCACGGTGAGTATCTCTCTGGTCTCTATGGAGGTTTGAGTTTTTACTGTATCAGTGTAAATATCATGGGGAACACTGCCACACCCCTGTCATGGACATCCCATAATGATGACCCCCATGGGTCAGTTAAACCATCACCATGGCGATAGTTTCTCTCACAACAACAGAGCGTGGCGATCATTGCTGCCTTGTGAAATAATTGCTGCTGCACTAGAATATATACTGCCTGAGGTTGAGGTGCTGACATTTCAATGTGATTTATTTTAATGTTTCATTTTCCCCATACAAAGGCAAAACGTGTGTGTGTGTGTGTGTGTGTGTGAGAGAGAGGATGTGTGTCTCAATTATGTGTGTGTGTGTTATTGAGGTCACTGGCAATTGAGGCTGTGTTTGTTTTGCCAACCCAACAGCAAAGCACAACACAACTAATCCTGTTAGTGCCTAGGATTGACTGACACACACACACACACACACACACACACACACACATGCACACGCACACACACACACACACACACACACATTGACCTTCCTCTCTTCTCCACTTCACATTACTCTTTGGTTGTCTACCTGTGTGTCCACTTTATCAGGGGTTTTCATACACAGCCAGTCAGAATGTTGCCATAACGTGATTCTATGGGTGTTTCTCAAAATGCATACTACCGTGCTCCGAGCACGCAAATTGGAGTGCTGGAGTATGAGTCCAAATCAAAGTATGCGAAATGGAGCACGGAGGGCACTTTTCGAATGCGTGCTCCGTTTGTACATATTTTGAAGCATGCATTGATGCAAGCTTCAATGGAAAGTATGCAAAGAAATATGACGCAACCATGTAAAAAATTATGCAACATTTCTTGAAATCAATGACGGACATTATTTGAGCTAAGGTGAGAGAAAATACACTCCGACTTCAGAATAAAATGTTTCCTATTTACATCTCATATGTTGCCTGACTACAATATTTTATCATGATATGTTAATAAATACCTGCTGTGTTAATTTTGGCATGTTTACCTGCCTATCTATCGTAGATCGCAAGCCCATAATAAGTCAATAGGGCTAACTGGCTAGTTACTACTGTTAGCTAGCCAGATAGCCATGAAGAATTGTTAACTAGCTACCGATGAAGAATTGACATCTACCTTGCATAACATTAGTTTTAGGTCATTTTTGCCTTTTAAACTATCTAGTTAGCTACATTATTATGATTCACATAAAGCTAGCTTATAGTTATGAAGTAAAACATTTGCTTTGTGTATATCTTGTTTCGTCTCTATTGTTGCCAGTGTTCTGGCTAGAAGAAGGTTCGGTGAATGGGGAGGTGCAGCGTGAGGTAATGTAATGTTTTATGCGTTCTCCACACTCTCGTCCTCACAAGAACGTACTCAAGAGAACGTCCTCGGAGAATGCACTCGGAGCATGAGAGTGTGGAGAACGGTAGTATGCATATTGAGAAACACCCTATATGTTATATGTCCTATATGACACATCAGTATGGAATGCCAGTTTGACTGAACCATTAGGATTCAGCTGTTCTCTCCCACCAACACTTTAGTGTATATATTACATACCTACATTTATATCACACACATCCTGCTATATCGTATATGCTACTGTGCCCCTTAACTTATTCCACATTTTGTTGTTACAGCCTGAATTCAAAAATGTATTAAATAAAATAAAAATCTCACCCATCTACACATAATACCCATAATGACAAAGTGAAAACATGTTTTTAGAAAATGTTGCTACTTTATTGAAAATGAAATGCAGAAATATCTAGTTTCCGTAAGTATTCACACCCCTGAGTCAATACTTTGTAGAAGTACCTTTGGCAGCGATTACAGCTGTGTCTTTTTGGTTAAGTCTCTAAGAGCTTTGCACACCTGGAATGTACAATATTTATTTAAGTCAAAACATAACCAGGCCACTCAGGAACATTCAATGGCGTCTTAGTAAGCAACTCCAGTGTAGATTTGGCCTTGTGTTTTAGGTTATTGTCCTGCTGAAATGTGAATTTGTCTTCCAGTGTCTGTTGGAAAGCAGACTTAACCAGGTTTTCCTCTAGGATTTTGCCTGTGCTTAGCTCTATTCCGTTTCTTTTTATCCAAAAAAACTCCCTAGTCCTTGCTGATGACAAGCATACACATAACATGATGCAGCCAACACCACGCTTGAAAATATGAAGAGTGGTACTCAGTGATGTGTTGTGTTGCCCCAAACATAATGCTTTGTATTCAGGACAAACAGTTCATTTCTTTGCCACATTTTCTGCAGTATTACAAACAGGATGCATGTTTTGGAATATTTTTATTCTGTACAGGCTTCCTTCTTTTCACTCTGTCATTTAGGTTAGTATTGTGGAGTAACTGCAAGTTTTCTCTCATATCACAACCATTAATCTCTGTAACTGTTTTAAAATCCCCATTGGCCTCATGGTGAAATCCCTGAGCAGTTTCCTTCCTCTCCGGCAACTGAGTTAGGAAGGACGCCTGTATCTTTGTAGTGACTGGTTGTATTGATACACCTTCCAAAGTGTAATTAATAACTTCACCATGCTCGAAGGGATATTCAGCATCTGTTTTATTTATTTATACACATCTACCAATCGGTGCCCTTCTTTGCGAGGTATTGAAAACCTCCCTGGTCTTTGTGGTTGTCACGTTCGTTTACAGACGGGATGGACCAAGGCACAGCGTGAAATGCATCCATGTTTATTGAACTGAATAAACATACAAAAACAACGAAACGTGACGTCGGAAAATAGAAATACAAACATAGATATTCACACCCTGACCAAAGTTATATAGGCCAGGGCGTGACAGTACCCCCCCCCCCCAAAGGTGCGGACTCCGGCCGCACAAACCTGACTGAATAGGGGAGGGTCCGGGTGGGCCTCCAGCCTCGGTGGCGGCTCCGGCTCCGAAGTGGAGCCGCTGACCGGAGCTGGATCAGGCACCGGTGGAGCGGACTGCTCTGGCTCCAGCGTGGAGCCGCTGACCGGAGCTGGATCAGGCACCGGTGGAGCGGACTGCTCTGGCTCCGGAACGGGCCGTGCCGGACTGGCGACACGCCCCACTGGCTTGGTGCGACGAGCAGGAACAGGCCGGGCCGGACTGGCGACGCGCACCACTGGCTTGGTGCGAGGAGCAGGAACAGGCCGAGCCGGACTGGCGACGGGCACCACTGGCTTGGTGCGGGGAGCAGGAACAGGCCGGGCCAGACTGGGAACATGCGCTGGAGGTCTATGACTGTCTCCGTCCTTTACACTCCGCGACCCGTCCTTCTACAGTGAGGACTCCTCTTTGAGCCCCCACGAGTGCAGTGGTCGGGGCTCCTCTCTGTCGCTCCCCGATCACCCTCCTTCTCCACCCTGATCCCTTTCAGGGCCTCCATCTTCCTTGCCAGATCCTCTCTCATCTCCCGCCAGGTCCATCCTCTCTGCTCCTCCTGGGCACGCTGCTTGGTCCATTGGTGGTGGGTTTTTCTGTCACGTTCGTTTACAGACGGGACGGACCAAGGCGCAGCGTGAAATGCATCCATGTTTATTGAACTGAATAAACATACAAAAACTACGAAACGTGACGTCGGAAGGCTAACACTAACAAGCCACACTAACCGAACACAAACAAAAACCCACAACACAGGCAGGAAAACTGGCTGCCTAAGTATGATCCCCAATCAGAGACAACGAGCGACAGCTGCCTCTGATTGGGAATCACACCCGGCCAAACATAGAAATACAAACATAGATATTCACACCCTGACCAAACTAGCTAGAGTTATATAGGCCAGGGCGTGACAGTGGTTGAATCTGTGCTTGAAACTCACGACTCGATTGAGGGACCTTACAGATAATTGTATATGTGGGGTAAAGAGATGGGCTAGTCATTCAAAAATCATATTAACCACTATTATTGAACGAGGAATGAGTACATGCAACTTATTATGTGACTTGTTAAGCACATGTTTATTCCTGAATTTATTTAGGTTTGCCCTAACAAAGGGGTTGAATAGTTATTGACTCAAAAAATGTTCTAGAAACAAAATTATATTTTGAAATTATGAGGTATTGTGTGTAGATCAGTGACACAAAATCTCAATTTAATCAATTTTAAATTCAGGATGTAACACAACAAAGTAGTGAAAAAGTAAAGGGGTGTGAATACTTTCTGAAGGCACTGTTTGGATGATAGTGGGACAGACAGTAATGCAACAGTAACAGTTATCAGTGAGTAGGTCCATTTTGGAGTCAATGAGAGAGAGAGAGGCCTTATTAATAGTGACTGAGAAACACATGCAGGCACACTCATACACACATTCATTCACCCATGCAGGGAGATAGAGTAGAGACAGGATGCCTTGTGGGTGTTAAGATGCTGTTTGAGTGAGAGGGATGAAAGCAGGAGAGTCTGAGGGGTAGGCAGACAGGGGATTAAAAAACTCCGTTTGATGTCCAGAATACGACAGTAGATATGGAGACAACACGGGAAAGAGAGAGAGAGAGAGAGAGAGAGAGAGAGAGAGAGAAACATTTTTGAATTGAGAGAGAGAGAAAGAAATACAAAGTAAGGAGAGAAGAAAATAAAGGGTTGAGTAGGGTATCCTGCTGGTTCTTTTCATAATTAGGGGCTCCCACTCCTGCTGTGTGTGTGTGTGTGTGTGTGTGTGTGTGTGTGTGTGTGTGTGTGTGTGTGTGTGTGTGTGTGTGTGTGTGTGTGTGTGTGTGTGTGTGTGTGTGTGTGTGTGTGTGTGTGTGTGTGTGTGTGTGTAAGCCAGTGCTATATTAGAAGGATTTAGTCAGATGTACTCCCATTAACTATTTAACCCAGTATGTATCAGGGACTGTACCATGGAAAGCTTAAAACACTAAGCTCAATTGAGCTCCTGTACCATTGTGCATTATTTAACTAGGGGATTTGTGTTATCTATTTGACTTCCAGTATGGGCCTATGTCTTTGTGGAAGCTGCACTCTAGTTATTCTAGCGCCACTCGTGTAGCTTATGTTGCTCATGAATACTGCATGTTTAGTGTGTGTGTACAAGTGTGTGTGTGCTCCATGTCAGTCAGTGTGTCTGTGGGTCACAGTCGGAGCGTCTGGTTCCCATCTGTCTGTCCCTCCAACCCCCCCCCACACACACACACACACACCACACACACACACTTTCTCTTTGTTTTCTGTAAATTGGATTATCTACCCCACGTCCGTTAATGGGACTCCCATGCAGCTAACCCCCCCACTTCCCCTCCCACATACACACCCCACCCACTCACACAGACAGACCCCACTCCCCTCGCACACACACGAAAAAACACCCACTACACCCCTCGCCCTCCAAAACACACACTCTCACTCTCTCTCTCTCTCTCTCTTGAGCTCCTGCTGTGGGATCAGATTGGTTCAAGGAGTCACTAATTACTCCATAATTGCCCCTCTCTGTCTGCCCAACTGCCTCATGGGTAAAACACAAGGGTTAAACTACATTGATCAGACCAGACCGGACTGTATTTGGCCTGACAGAGAGAGAGAAGGAGGGAGGGAGAGAGAGAATCTATTTATTTATTTTAGTCATTTAGCAGACGCTCTTATCCAGAGCGACTTACATGAGCAATTAGGGTTAAGTGCCTTGCTTAAGGGCACATCGACAGATTTTTCACCTAGTCGGCTCGGGGATTAGAACCAGAGACCTTTCGGTTACTGGCACAACGCTCTTACCCACTAAGCTACCTGCCGCCCTAATCTACTGGGCACAGACGTCAGTTCAACGTCTAGTTTTGATTTACATTTGGTTGAGTTATCAACTAATGTGAATTCAACATGAAATCAACAACACGTCACCCTGTCATTGGATTTAGGTGAAGAGTTGGGTGAGAACAATACAAAATTCCCTTACGTCAATGACTTTTTGCAAATCCAATCAGTTTTCCATGTTGATTCAATGTCATCACATTAATTTTTTTGTTGTTGAAATGAGGTGGAAACAACGTTTTTGCCCAGTGATAATGGGAATGGTGGGACTTTGGGTGGGGTGGGAAAAGGAGATAAAGAGAGCGAGGAATGAGAGAAGAGAGAGGAGAGGGGAAGAGTCTGACAGACATGCTGGCTAGGTGTGACAGTCCCAAGCCCACATAGACACTACCTGTGTATTCTTCCCATGACAATCAATCCCACTCTTCTAGACACTAATAGCTACTGAAGAGCATAGCATGAAGGTTCCTGATGTATCTACTTCATGTGCTCATTCATTCTCCCTCGCTTTGTCAGGAGCGTTGTTGGTGTTGGCTCATACATAGCTTTATTTTAGCTACTTCTCCCTTCAAACCCTTGTCATAGCATGAGACCAGGGTTGCCAAATAAGTGTTTATCGATTTCTATACTTCAGCCAACAACATACCACTTCAGACCGGGTCACGCTTCCCAGTTAGACATGCAGAGAAAGAGGGAGAGTGGGGGAGGGGAGCGAGAGAGAGGAAGTGAAAAAAGGTCAGATGGAAAATGATAGAAGTGGAGAGGTTTTGGGATGGGTGGATGAGAGAGAGAGAAAGAGAGAGATCTCTTCTGATAATTTCAAAAGTGGATTGACCCCTGACCTCTATCTGCAGTGTGTGGGTCACATTGGGCCTTGGTGTCTGACCCTGGAGGAATCTCTCACACACACTGCAACGTAACACACACACACACTCTCTCTCGCTCTCGCTCGCTCTCACTCTCGCTCGCTCTCACTCTCGCTCTCTCTCTCTCTCTCTCTCTCTCTCTCTCGCTCGCTCTCTCTCTCTCTCGCTCTCTCTCTCTCTCTCTCTCTCTCTCTCTCTCTCTCTCTCTCTCTCTCTCTCTCTCGCTCTCGCTCTCGCTCTCACACACACACACCATTATTTTCTTTATGTTATATCGTAGTTGTGCATCTCTGAGCAATGTTCCATCGATTCCCGGGGTCATTTCAGTTTTTGGGTGGATTTTTCCTTTAATTCTAACTCCTGTCTCTGTCTCTCTAAAACACCAATATCATCCTTTCATCCCCATCTCTCCACTTATTACCACTACCAAACAGGAGCCATATTCCCAACACTCCACCCACAGACCCAACTAGCTATTCCCACAGGCTAATTCTTATATGAATTGAAAATAGTATGCCCAAATCTGGTTCTGTCCAAGTTCACATCACACTACACTACATCAGCACTGTTCATGCAGTATTTATCTCTTTGTGTTGAGATGGGGTTGTGTAGAGTAGTCGCCCTTTTCCCCTCTCTACATGCCTCTAGTGTATTCTATTTACACACACACACACACACACACACACACACACACACACACACACACACACACACACACACACACACACACACACACACACACACACACACACACACACACACACAGCTCATGTTCCATACTGGACATCCACTCTGTATGTGAACACCCACTCCTCCACTCTCTGTGATATTTTACAGTCATGTCATATTTTACAGTCATGTGTGTAACTGTATCCAGTAAAGATCTCCCCTGACCTATTATGTAAGGTTGTCAGTGTGTGTGTGTTCTACATAAAATGGAATACTAGAGCGTAGGGTCCTCTCAAGCATAGTCAACTGTACCATACTGAACAGGGCTGATGCTGTTAGCACACACAGTCTACATTATACATGTGATCAGATTTAGTATCAGATTCATTGTAGTGATACTAGCCACTTTAGCTAGTGACCACACCAGCATACACAGCTATGAATGCCAAAGCCTAATTGCATATGGAGGTTTTTATTAGACATACACAGCACTGAGTTAATCCCAAATGAATATGCATGTAGCCTGATGGCGTAGGCCGTACGGTAGTGGCTGCTGCTGCAGTGGCCAGGACATTTTGTCCCTCCCTCTCTCCTTCACTGTAATTTAATCTCCCAGCCCACTGTTACTGCATGGTGGGGAGCAGAGTGGAGAATGGTAGCAGGGAGAGGGGTAAGACCTGCCTACTTTTCTCACTGTCACTGTTCACTATCCCTCAGTCTTTGTAGTGATGGTTTCTCTCTCTCTCTGAGAGCTTTAGTACCACAAACATGTCTGTGATCCCCCCAACACACTGGCATCAATACTAATGCATTATCACTGGCAACACGTGTGAAGTTTCTCTCTCACATGCAAACGTATACACTCACACAGCCTCACACACAAATACACTTGATAACAGTCGATACAAATCCATTACTACTAAATGTCTAAGTCTGACCTCAAATACACATCAATACAAATGCATTATTATGAACACAACATGTGCCATCTATCTATATATCTATCTCTCTCTCTCCACACACACACACACACACACACACACTGTACACTATTTACCACAGACACATCCACTCAGGGTGCTCCATCACTCCCTCTGATTAAAAGCAGGTGGAGGGGGCTACATTAGAGGGGTGATGAGAGGGGCAGGAGCACTCTCTAACCATTACATTTTACTCTCTCTTTTACATGGTCCTCTGTAGCTCAGCTGGTAGAGCACGGCGCTTGTAACGCCAAGGTAGTGGGTTCGATCCCCGCGACCACCCATACACAAAAAAAATGTATGCACGCATGACTGTAAGTCGCTTTGGATAAAAGCGTCTGCTAAATGGCATATTATTATTATTTTACTCATTTAGCAGACGCCCTTATCCAGAGCAACTTACAGTTAGTGAGTGCATACAAAATTTTTTCATACACATGTAGGTGTGTGGGGTGGGGAGGGAGAGAGAGAAACTGAGGTTATGATTCAGAGTTCATTTGCTTTGTTAATTCCCCCATTAGATGTATTCCCCCCCACCACACACACCTACAAATACATACACACACCCCTCCCCCTCTCTCTGTTTGCTGTTAGCTGTTAGGTCGGTATCATTAGAGCACTTGAAAGTCATTTTCCCCACTGATGAGTCCCCCGTCTCTACTAGGCAATAGGGACAGATTTGGAGAGATTGAGTTTTTATGCTCTGTTGTCTCATATACATTAGCTTTTACACAGACACACTGGTTTCAGTTAATGGGTGTGAGATACACACTGGGCACACAAGCAAGTCGCACAGAATAAATACCACGTATAGAGTCAATATGACATTATTGGGATTTTTCTTATCACAGTATTGAGTCCTTCTTTAATTTCTCTGTGCCACCATACTCTGAGAGTTCTCTGTGTGCACTTTTAACCTCCCTTTCTCTCTCTCTCGCTCTCTCTCTCTCTCTCTCTCTCTCTCTCTCTCTCTCTCTCTCTCTCTCTCTCTCTCTCTCTCTCTCTCTCTCTCTCTCTCTCTCTCTCTCTCTCTCTCTCTCTCTCTCTCTCTCTCTCTCTCTCTCTCTCCCTCTCTCTCTCTCCTTCTCTCATTGATATCTAAGACACTGTGTGCATCCTAATGTCCCAGTTGAATGTGAACTCCACTGAGCTGCCTGCCAGAAAGGCCACTCCATTCTTTCTGACTTCTTAGTGTCCTTCTATTTTCTACCCATTGTGTTTTACTCTGAAGTCCTCAATAAACCATCACTCAGGCTGTTTGTACATTACTATGAAAATGGCCAATTTAATTTCATACACGACAGTACAGTGGTTTTCATATATGGGGATTTGCACCCGACAAGACCTTGTGTGGTCCTTGAAGATGTACCTCTGGGCTCTGGCACAATCCCAGCATGACGTGTTGTCCCTGTACCATGTTTAGAAAGACAGTGTGTGTTTTTGTGTCTCTCAGTGAGTATCAGGTGTGTTTGGGGTTAGTCACAGACTGCTGCCTCTTGTTGTTGTCTGTCTGTTTATCTGTGTGTGTGTGTGTGTGTGTGTGTGTGTGTGTGTGTGTGTGTATGTATGTGTGTTATCTGCCTGGGGCATCACAGGAAAAGGCGTGCTCCAGCACTGATAAAGACCTGGACGCCACTCGGCTGTCTTAGCTTTTTTACCTTTATTTTTAAACAATCAGAAGCTCTCAGGGCTTTATGTAAACACACACACAGACACATGCATGTACGCACACATACACATGCATCTATAGGCTTCATTTAATAACAGGAGCTGGTAGTTTCAGTTAAAGGACAGACAATCTGAACTCAACTCCACAGCTGGAATCCACACCCATCTATTTACCTTCCTCCATCCTTTCATCACTCGCTCCCTCCTTCTTCCCCTTGCCCTGACTGCTCCGGGGTCTTTGTGTGTGTGTGTGTGTTCATTGCGTAACATGCCACACACACATCTTTGGTATGGAGTGTTGAACAGTGTGTGGCATGTGTGTGTAATGTTACACCTTTTGGTGGCCCCCTTGCCTTTCCCATTAGCAGTAGCAGAGGAACATCAGCAAACATTCTCTCATCTTATCTTACAGTGGCTTGCGGAAGTATTCACCCCCCTTAGCATTTTTCCTATTTTGTTGCCTTACAACCTGGAATTAACATGGATTTTTGGGGGGTTTGTATCATTTGATTTACACAACATGCCTACCACTTTGAAGATGCAAAATATATTTTATTGTGAAACAAACAAGACATAAGACAAATAAACTGAAAACTTGAGCGTGCATACCTATTCACCCCCCAGAGCCACCTTTTGCAGCAAATCTCTTGGGGAATGTCTCTATAAGCTTGGCAATCTTGCCAGTGGGATTTTTTCCCATTCTTCAAGGCAAAACTGCTCCAGCTCCTTGAAGTTGGATGGGTTCCGCTGGTGTACTGCAATCTTTAAGTCATACCACAGATTCTCAATTGGATTGAGGTCTAGGCTTTGACTAGGCCATTCCAAGACATTTAAATGTTTCCCCTTAAACCACTCAAGTGTTGCTTTAGCAGTATGCTTAGGGTCATTGTCCTACTGGAAGGTGAAACTCCATCCCGGTCTCACATCTCTGGAAGACTGAAACAAGTTTCCCTCAAGAATTTCCCTGTATTTAGCGCAATCCATCATTCCTTCAATTCTGACCAGTTTCCCAGTCCCTGCCAATGAAAAACATCCCACAGCATGATGCTGCCACCACCATGCTTCACTGTGGGGATGGTGTTCTCGGGGTGATGAGAGGTGTTGGGTTTGCGCCAGACATAGCTCTTTCCTTGATGGACAAAAAGCTCAATTTTAGTCTCGTCTGACCAGAGAACCTTCTTCCATATGTTTGGGGAGTCTCCCACATGGCTTTTGGCGAACACCAAACGTGTTTGCTTATTCTTTCTTTGAGCAATGGCTTTTTTCTGGCCACTCTTCCGTAAAGCCCAGCTCTGGATTTTTTTTTCTCATTTTGTCTGTCATAGTTGACGTGTACCTATGATGAAAATTACAGGCCTCTCTCATCTTTTTAAGTGGGAGAACTTGCACAATTGGTGGCTGACTAAATACTTTTTTTCCCCACTGTAAATTACAGGTTGTAATGCAACAAAATAGGAAAAACGCCAAGGGGGATGAATACTTTTGCAAGGCGCTGTTCTTTGAACTTTCCTATTTTGTTTTAGACCCATTTTTATGGAATTATAGGTGTTTGACATATAAACGTGTGTATTAAAACTCAACATAATAATGTGAAAGTGCCTCAATAACTTATCACCTCCCTCTCTTTCTCTCTCTCTCTCTCTCTCTCTCTCTCTGCAGTGTGCTGGGCCGCCGTGACAGTGTCAGTGACTCCCAAGGTGGAGGTGATCAAGGGAGAGTCAGCCAGCCTGCCCTGCACCTTCAAAATCCCTCCCTCCCTTAACAACATCGTAGAGTGGTTCATTGTAAGTCTCATACTACTTTACTCCTATCTTCCCGCATGAAAAAATACTACAGTGCTTACTATAGAATTCAGTAGTAAATTGTAGTATACTGTAAAATACTAACTACACACTGTAGTATCCCTCGATAATTTGTAGTACTTACTATAGAATGTTGTACTATACTATAGAATACTGTAGTAAATACTACAGTATTATCAAAAAAAAACACTATAGTAAATACTAAAGTAATGTCCACAAAAACTCTACAGTAAATAGTACAGTATTTAATTTCCATATACCCTGCCCATTCCCCTCCACATATCCCAATTTGTGCCACCCTTAATTGAGAAACCTACATGCCAAGTATAGACCATATTGTGTTCCATACAAATAGAAAGCCTCCACTTCTATGTCAAAGATAATAAAATAAAAACACTATTGTAAACACTACAGTAATGTCGGCAAAAACACTATAGTAAATACTACAGTATACTACAATCCGCAAAACACCTACATTAATTACTATAGTATATACTACAGTTTTCTTTTAGTACAGTATTTATACTATAGTGAACTGTAAATACTACAGTATACTACAGAATTTACTATAGACTTTAGTCCGCAAAAGCACTACAGTGAATGCTACAGTAAATACCGTAAAAACACTGCAGTGAATACTATAGTATTTATACCATAGTATACTATAGTATTTTTTCATGTGGATTTGGTGCACTTCGGCCTAATATCTTTTGACTCCCTGTATTCGGCAGAACCACTGAAAAGCTTTTCCCTCATCAATCTACACACAATACCCCATAATGACAAAGTGAAAACAGGTTTTTAGACATTTTTGCTAATTGATTAAAAATAACAGAAATACCTTATTTACATAAGTATTCAGACCCTTTGCTATGAGACTCAAAGTTGAGCTCAGGTACATCCTGTTTCCATTGATCATCCTTGAGATATTTCTACAACTTGATTGGAGTCCACCTGTGGTAAGTTCAATTGATTGGACATGATTTGGAATGGCACACACCTGTCTATATAAGGTCCCACAGTTGACAGTGCATGTCAGAGCAAGAATCAAGCCATGAGGTTGAAAGAATTGTCCGAAGAGCTCTGAGACATGATTGTGTCAATGCACAGATCTGGGGAAGGGTACAAAAAAAATTATGCAGCATTGAAGGTCCCCAAGAACACAATGGTCTCCATCATTCTTAAATGGAAGATGTTTGGAACCACCAAGACTCTTCCTAGAGCTGGCCGCCTGGCCAAACTGAGCAATCAGGGGAGAAGGGCCTTTGTCAGGGACGTGACCAAGAACCTGATGGTCACTCTGACAGAGCTCCAGAGTTCTTCTGTGGAGATGGGTGAACCTTCCAGAAGGACAACCATCTTTGCAGCACTCCATCAATCAGGCATTTTATGGTAGAGTGGCCAGAAAGAAGCCACTCCTCAGTAAAAGGCACATGACAGCCCACTTGGAGTTTGCCAAAAGGCACCTAAAGGACTGTCAGACCATGAGAAACAAGATTCTCTGGTCTGATGAAACCAAGATTGAACTCTTTGGCCTGAATGACAAGCGTCACGTCTGTAGGTGAAGCATGGTGGTGGCAGCATGGTGGTGGCGATGAAGCATGGTGGTGGCATTGTCATTATGGGGTATTGTGTGTAGATTGAGGAGGGAAAAAAACGTTTAAATCAATTTTAGTATTAGGCTGTAACGTAACAAAATGTGGAAAAAGTCAAGGGGTCTGAATACTTTCCGAATGCACTGTACATATCTCTGTGAAGTGTCTGTGTTTTTTATTGAACTTCTGAAAAAACATTTCCTCTCTGGCCATCTACTCCTTCCCCTCTCTCCACCCTGATTGTCTTTCATCTCATTTCTCTCCTTCACTCTCTCTAATCTCACTCCTCTCTCTCTCTCTTTCCCTCTCCTTCCTCTCCCTCTCTCCTCTTCCCCTCACCAGGAGGAGGGTGGCACCAGGAAGCGCGTGGCGTTCCGCTCCGTGTCGGGTGGCGAGGGGAAGAGTGACGAGGGGACACGTCTGTCCGGCAGGGTGACCATTGGAAGTGACTTCTCTCTGACCATCTCCCCCGTGGCGGTGGAGGACCAGCTGCCTTTCTACTGCCAGGTCACTGCTGGCCCTGCCGGGGTTGGAGAGGCCATCACACAGCTCAAAGTTTTCTGTGAGTTACTGACCACTGACCGTTAGGGTGACCCTACTGTGACCTTTACTGACCGATGCGGTCATCGCTGTATGGGATGCCGTCTGGATTTTGACTGTCGGGATGAGAGTGTGTGTGTTGTGTGTGCTGGATGAGTGTGTGTGTGTTGTGTGTGCTGGATGAGAGTGTGTGTGTTGTGTGTGCTGGATGAGTGTGTGTGTGTTGTGTATGTGTGTGAGTGTGAGTGTCTAAATCAACGATTAACGTAATAAACTTAGTTAATTAACAATATTATTTTTGCTTTGCAGAGTATGGTAAATAAAAAACCTTATACATTAACTAAATACTGAGTAGAACAACATAAGAAAGGTTGCTGGATCGAATCCCCAAGCTGACAAGGTAAAAATCTGTCGTTCTGCCCCTGGACAAGGCAGTTAACCCACTGTTCCCCGGGCGCCAATGACATGGATGTCGATTAAGGCAGCCCCCCCGCACCTCTCTGATTCATAGGGGTTGGGTTAAATGTGGAAGACACATTTCAGTTGAATGCATTCAGTTGTACAACTGACTAGTTATCCCCCTTTCCCCTTACCCTAAAATGATTCAGATAATAAATGGTTGTGATTCCGTATGGGTGAAAGTAAAACTCTTTCATGCACCTTAACATTTAATCTTTGTAAGAAATCTAGATAATTATTCTTCATTTTTTTATTTGAGAGAAAACTTCACCATGTCATGAGTGAATCAGTTTTAATTTTATTTCTCTAATAAGCTGCCCAGAGGTCAATTAGTCCTATGAACATCACACATGACACAATTTATTAATAGTTCAATTGCATCTGTCATGTCTAATAGATGTCACCTTAATGGCTGTCCAGAATTCTCCTGATTTATTGCCATGGCGATGAGAGCTGACCCCAGACCAGGTCGTTGTGTCCTTGTCTCCCTCTGCAACCCCAACACATTATCAATCATATTCCTAATATTTAAATACACCATGAAATACCATTTTTGGAGTTGGCCCATTTTGGCCCATTTTTGGGTTGGCCCACTGTCAATCAATATAATCTTTTGGGTTGGGGCAATGGGGGTAGAGGTTAGTGGTGTTAGTTAGAGAATTTAGTGACACTTCAATAACCATTTAACCCTCCCGTTGTCCTAGGGTCAAAATGACCCGCCACTGTGTTGAACCAACTTTATTTAATTTTTATATTTTTTGGATCATTTGTGAGAAATAGGCAGTGATACTTTCTATTTTGACCCTAGGACAACGGGAGGGTTAAATGCTGTTTAAAAGGCTCTGCAAGTCATTCATTAACATGCATGTGCTCTATAGACATTCATGTCTGAAGGAATTACTTAGGATGTAAATGGCTATTAGTTCACACATTGTAAAGTTGACGTCATAGGTGCCATTATAAAGAGTACCTTAATGGAGCACTGATACAATGTATTAAGACTAGTAAAAGACATGACTATAGCCTTTAACAGGCCACTCAGGACTGTTTCCTAAGTAACTGTATCTCCTCTTTGTCTGACTTCCTCTCCCAACTGAATAGGAACAGGTTTCAATGACTCCCTATAAGGGCTGAGGGATAGTCTGAGTGTTCTGAAACAATGGGCTTCCCTAGGGAGGTTTACAGTACAGTAGTAGGTATAATGGTCTGAGCAGAAAGGGAAACAATGATACACTCACTGACACACTGTGTGTGTGCGTGTGTGTGTGTGTATGTTTGTGTTTGTGCGTGCATCCACGCATGCTCCCTCCCTCTCTATGGTTTCTAACGTGCTTTCTTTCATTTCCATGTGGAAACTGACACCCATGTTAAACAATGTGTTACATTTCTGCCAGTTCTAGTCAGCAAACGGACCCCTGGAAGAACACTGAGGAGTAAGAAGGAGGAGAGCGAGTAATATAGAAAGAGAGGAATTAGGGAGAGTTAGCGAGGTGAGAGAGAAAGATAGAGGGAGGTGAGAGAGAGAGAGGGAGATCACGTCAATGTTATTAAATGTCTGCTGTTTATTTTAATAGTCAGACGGCAGCTGTGGCCTCGCTGCGATACCATGACCTTGCATGTGAATGAACGAGGGAGTGAGAGATACATATATGACGGAGAGATAGAAACAGAGGGAACACACAGCAGTGTGAGAGAGAGAACGAGGAGTGTGTCTCTTGTCTGTGACCCTTATCAGCCCAAAGAGAGCGAGGTCACGGTGGAATAATACACACAGGGATGTTTACCATAGCCCTAATTGGAGGTGTGTGTGTGTATGTGCATTTGTGTGCATGCACTGCATACGTGTGTGTGTGTCTGTGTTACTGTAGCTACAGTAACTGAATGGCATTTGTCTCTCTCCAGGTGACGTGAGCTTGGTACCTTTAGCTCTTCCTGTCTGTGTCTAGGCTCTGAGTGTTTCCGTCCTGTGATTGGTTCAGGAAGGGGATAACAAATGATTTCCAGTCATCCAAATACATGTGTATACCTATAAATATATGTCTGAATGCACTGGAACTGTATCTATATACTGTGCATATATTCATTTAAACAGCTATGCGTGTTTTAATTCAGATAATATACTGTATAAGAAAATGTGTGAATAGTGGCCTTGCATTTTGTAAAGCTCTGATCTGAGAATATAACTCCCCCTTCCTCAGTCGCTCCAGAGATGCCAGAGGTCACTGGATCCAACCAGGCCATATCTGTAGGCGACTCCTCCACACAGGTTGGTTTGAACTATTTATCTAGGAAACTTCCATTGTCCTCCAATGTTCTTCCATTGTCCTCCAATGTTCTTCCATTGTCCTCCAGTTGCTGAGTATCTTTCCCTTCCTCTTTGTGTGTGTGTGTCAGGTGGGTCAGTGTGTGAGTCATAACGGTCACCCCCAGCCCAGGATAATCTGGTTCCAGGACTCCAAGCCTCTGCCTGAGGTCAAGGACAACAAAGAGAGTGAGTATACACTACCTCTTACATCTACTATACTGTAAAACAACTCATTATTATTAAGGAACTGGTTCCACAGCCTTTTTTTTTGGTTTACTCAACTTTTCAGTCCAAGTGTTAGCTGAACAAATAAATAAATGTTGACCCAAATTTAGCTCCAATTTCAGAAAACATAGGCAAATGTTCTGTCAACTTAAAATGATGTGTTTGCTCAACTTGTCTCATATGTTCATTCAACTACAACTTATTATATGGACATCTTACCTAAAAAAGGTAATAGTTACACACACAGCGGTTTTAACATACAATGTTTTCAACTTAAATATTTGACACATGTTGACATACATGATTACATTATGCATGTTCATTTATACAGTAATTATTATTCAATTTCCTTACCTGGGATTTGAACTAACAACCTCTTGGTTGAGGGCATTCTGATCTTCCTGCTGCGCCACCAGCTGTGGAACCAGTTACTTATTAATAATTAGTTGAAACAACTCAATTTTTTTACAGTGTCCTACAACCACCTACCACTACAGTATTACTACAGTTCGCCTCTGCCTAGTACCCTGCCCTGAACTTTAGTCACTGTCACTAGCCGGCTACCTCCCGGTTACTCTACCCTACACCTTAGGGGCTGCTGCTGCTGCCCTATGTACATAGTCATGGAACACTGGTCACTTTTACCCACTGTATTTGGAAAGTATTCAGACCCCTTGACTTTTTCCACATTTTGTTACGTTACAGCCTTATTCTAAAATGGATTGAATAGTTTTTTTCCCCTCATCAATCTACACACAATACCCCATAATGACAAAGTAAAAACTGGTTTTTAGAAAGGTTAACAAATTTATAAAATAAAATAAACTGACATTTGACATTTACATAAGTATTCAGACCCTTTACTCAGTACTTTGTTTAAGCACCTTTGGCAGCGATTACAGCCTCAAGTCGTCTTGGGTATGACGCTACAAGCTTGGCACACCTGTATTTGGGGAGTTTCTCCCATTCTTCTCTGCAGATCCTCTCAAACTCTGTCAGGTTGGATGGGGAGCGTTGCTGCACAGCCATTTTCAGGTCTCTCCAGAGATGTTCGATCGGGTTCAAGTCCGGGCTCTGGCTGGGCCACTCAAAGACATTCAGAGACATGTCCCGAAGCAACTCCTGCGTTGTCTTGGCTGTGTGCTTAGGGTCGTTGTCCTGTTGGAAGGTGAAACTTCGCCCCAGTCTGAGGTCCTGTGCGCTCTGGAGCAGGTTTTCATCAGGGATCTCTCTGTACTTTCGTCCGTTCATCTTTCCCTTGATCCTGACTAGTCTCCCAGTTGCTGCCGCTGAAAAACATCCCCACAGCATAATGCTGCCACCACCATGCTTCACCGTAGGGATAGTGCCATGTTTCCTCCAGATGTGACGCTTGTCATTCAGGCCAAAGAGTTCAATCTTGGTTTCATCAGACCAGATAATCTTGTTTCTCATGGTCTGAGAGTACCTTTTGGCAAACTCCAAGCATGCTGTCATGTGCCTTTTACTGAGGAGTGGCTTCTGTCTGGCAACTCTCCCATAAAGGCCTGATTGGTGGAGTGCTGTGGAGATGGTTGTCCTTCTGGAAGGTTCTCCCATCTCCACAGAGGAACTCTGGAGCACTGTCGGAGTGACCATCAGGTTTTTGGTCACCTCCCTGACCAAAGCCCTTTCCCCCTGATTGCTCAGTTTGGACGGGCGGCCAGCTCTAGGAAGAGCGTTGGTTTGTTCCAAACTTCTTCCATTTAAGAATGATGGAGGCCACTGTGTTCTTGGGGACCTTCAATGCTGCAGAAATGTTTTGGTACCCTTCCCCAGATCTGTGCCTCAACACAATCCTGTCTCGGAGCTCTACGGACAATTCTTTTGACCTCATGGCTTGGTTT
The DNA here is from genome assembly GCF_020615455.1 of Coregonus clupeaformis. Taxonomy (NCBI): domain Eukaryota; kingdom Metazoa; phylum Chordata; class Actinopteri; order Salmoniformes; family Salmonidae; genus Coregonus; species Coregonus clupeaformis. The sequence continues at coordinate 21,537,055 of NC_059219.1, read as the reverse complement.
TTGCTCTGACATGCACTGTCAACTGTGGGACCTTATATAGAGAGGTGTGTGCCTTTCCAAATCATGTCCAATCAATTGAATTTACCACAGGTGGACTCCAATCAAGTTGTAGAAACATCTCAAGGATGATCAATGGAAACGGGATGCACCTGAATCTCAATTTTGAGTCTCATAGCAAAGGGTCTGAATACTTATGTAATTAAGGTATTTCGGTTTTTTATTTTTAATATATTTGCAAACATTTCTAAAAACCTGTTTTTCACTTTTTCATTATGGGGTATTGTGTGTAGATTGATGATTTCTTTTTTTCAATACATTTTAGAATAAGACTGTAATGTAACAAAATGTGGAAAAAGTAAAGGGATCTGAATACTTTCCGAATGCACTGAATACACTGTATTCTAGTCAAGTCCATCCTATTTAACTATTGCTGTACATATACTATTCTACCATATGTATTCTTCAGACACACTACATCTTCTATCCATATACTGTCCAGAATGTCTATACATACCATCATATATTCCATGTCATTATTTTACTTTTTAGATTTGTGTGTATTGTTGCGTATTGTTAGATATTACTGCACTGTTGGAGCTAGGAACACAAGCATTTCTCTACACCCGCAATCACATCTGCTAAATATGTGTATGCGACCAATAACATTTCATTCGATTTTCAATTTGATTTACTACTACATTGCACAGTCAGAAGCATCAAGCATAAAATCAAGTCAATTCCTGACAACTGCATATCCCAGGATAGAATTCTGTCTTATTCTAGTCTACCCCTTCTGTTCTACCTCTCTCTCTCCCTTCCAGAGGTGTACATGGTGCCGTCGGTGGTAAAGGAGGCATCAGGTCTGTTCACCATCACCAGCACCCTGATGATGCAGCCCCAGAAGGCTGACAAGGACAGCGTGTTCCACTGCACCGTGGAGTACAGCATGCCCAACGACATGATCAAAAAGATAGACTCTGACACCTTCTCCCTCACCCTCAACTGTGAGTGGCTGTCTGTATCTGTCTCCTCACTCTCTCTCATTCTTGCTCCCTCCTACTCTCTGTTTTTCTGTCTGTCTGTTCTACTGTTTGTTTTTCTCTCTGCGCTCTGTGTCCATCTTTCCATTTTTTTAAATGTCAGAAACAGCAGTCCTAAGATCAGCCTCTCATTCATCACCCTTTTGAACTCTCTCTCTCTCTCTCTCTCTCTCTCTCTCTCCTCCTCTCTCCTCCTCTCTCCTCCTCTCTCTCTCCTCTCTCTCTCTCTCTCTCTCCTCTCTCTCCCTCCCTCTCTCCCCCTCTCTCTCTCTCTCCTCCTCTCTCTCTCTCTCTCCTCTCTCTCCCTCCCTCTCTCCCTCTCTCTCTCTCTCTCTCTCTCTCTCTCCTCTCTCTCCCTCCCTCTCTCCCCCTCTCTCTCTCTCTCCTCCTCTCTCTCTCTCTCTCTCTCTCTCTCTCTCTCTCTCCTCCTCTCTCTCTCCTCCTCTCTCTCCCTCCCTCTCTCTCTCTCCTCCTCTCTCTCCCTCCTCTCTCTCCCTCCCTCTCCCCCTCTCTCTCCCCCTCTCTCTCTCCTCTCTCTCCTCCTCTCTCTCCCCCTCTCTCTCCCCTCTCTCTCCCTCCCTCTCCCCCCTCTCTCTCTCTCCTCCTCTCTCTCCCTCCCTCTCCCCTCTCTCTCTCCTCCTCTCTCTCCTCCTCTCTCTCCCTCCCTCTCCCCCTCTCTCTCCTCCTCTCTCTCCTCTCTCTCCCTCCCTCTCCCCCTCTCTCTCTCTCTCTCTCCTCCTCTCTCTCTCCTCTCTCTCCTCCTCTCTCTCTCCTCTCTCTCCCTCCCTCTCCCCCTCTCTCTCTCTCTTTCCTCTCTCTCCCTCCCTCTCCTCCTCTCTCTCCTCCTCTCTCTCTCCTCTCTCTCCCTCCCTCTCCCCCTCTCTCTCTCTCCTCCTCTCTCTCCCTCCCTCTCCCCCCTCTCTCTCTCTCCTCCTCTCTCTCCTCCTCTCTCTCCCTCCCTCTCCCCCCTCTCTCTCCTCCTCTCTCTCCTCTCTCTCCCTCCCTCTCCCCCTCTCTCTCTCTCTCTCTCTCCTCCTCTCTCTCTCCTCTCTCTCCTCCTCTCTCTCTCCTCTCTCTCCCTCCCTCTCCCCCTCTCTCTCTCTCTTTCACTCTCCCTCCCTCCCTCTCCTCCTCTCTCTCCTCCTCTCTCTCTCCTCTCTCTCCCTCCCTCTCCCCCTCTCTCTCTCTCCTCCTCTCTCTCCCTCCCTCTCCCCCTCTCTCTCTCTCCTCCTCTCTCTCCTCCTCTCTCTCCCTCCCTCTCCCCCTCTCTCTCCTCCTCTCTCTCCTCTCTCTCCCTCCCTCTCCCCCTCTCTCTCTCTCTCTCTCTCCTCCTCTCTCTCTCCTCTCTCTCCTCCTCTCTCTCTCCTCTCTCTCCCTCCCTCTCCCCCTCTCTCTCTCTCTTTCACTCTCTCTCCCTCCCTCTCCTCCTCTCTCTCCTCCTCTCTCTCTCCTCTCTCTCCTCCTCTCTCTCTCCTCTCTCTCCCTCCCTCTCCTCCTCTCTCTCCTCCTCTCTCTCTCCTCTCTCTCCTCCTCTCTCCTCCTCTCTCTCTCCTCTCTCTCCCTCCCTCTCCCCCTCTCTCTCTCTCTCTCTCTCCTCCTCTCTCTCTCCTCTCTCTCCCTCCCTCTCCCCCTCTCTCTCTCTCTTTCACTCTCTCTCCCTCCCTCTAATCCAGATCCCTCTGAGACAGCGACCTTTGTCCTGGCGAACACTGAACCAATCAGAGAGGGTGACGAGGTGAAGATGATGTGTGAGACAGATGGAAACCCTCAGCCTGAGTTTGAGTTCTACAAAGATGTAAGGACTAACACACATTTACTGCATTTCAGACTATACAGCAGTGCAGCTATACACAATCCCTACACTACTGTAATAGTCCAACTTGTTCATCTCTTAAATAATTGAATAATTATTTAATAATCTCTCTCTCTCTTTCAATCCCCCCTCTCTCCACCCCTCTCTCGCTCCTGCTTTCTTGCTCTCTCTGATGCTCAGGGTAAAAACATTGAGGAAGGAGTTGCAGGGGGACTTTTGACTTTGAAGTCCGTCAAGCGTTCGGATGCTGGGGTGTACAAGTGTATGGCCACTGACTTTGATAACCTGGATGCTGATCTTAGCGGAGAAGTCACCATCTCTGTCCACTGTGAGTATCCACTGAGGTTGTACGCTTTTGATCCAAGAACATAATAAATTTTAAAGGATTCTCTCTCTCATTACCACCCTCTTTCTCTCTCCCTCCTCCCCCTCTTTCTTTTTATCCCTCTTTTCTCTGCCTCTCAGACATTGACCCATTGAGTGTGAGCCCTGCCGGTCCATTGTCAACCATGATGGGAGACATGGTGGAGCTGCAGTGTAAGACCAAGGCCTCAGACCCACACACCGTCCAGTGGAAGAAGGCAAGTCCAGTGTTACTACCAGTCCACCTCTCTCTGCTTCCTCCCTGTTTTACTACCAGTCCACCTCTCTCTGCTTCCTCCCTGTTTTACTACCAGTCCACCTCTCTCTGCTTCCTTCCTGTTTTACTACCAGTCCACCTCTCTGATCTGGCTGTTTGTTGTGAGTGTGTTACTGGGTAAGGTATGTGGTTGTACTGAGCAGGACTGAGTTTTTGTGAGAAACCGGAGAGGGCATGGAAGAACAAGAGATAAAGAAATTGAGTGTGTGTGTGTGTGTGTCCAACTGTCCCCTAATCTCATACCTGTGTGTGTTCAACAGGGCTCCACGGTGCTGTCCCAGACGGGTGTCTTGTCTCTGAAGTCGGTGACATTCGCTGAAGCTGGCGAGTACTCCTGTGTGGGCGCTGTACCCTCTGTGCTCGGGCTCACCTCCAAGGCCAGCATCAATCTCACTGTCTCAGGTACACAGAAGCACAGCCACACGCACAAACACACACACACACACACACACACACACACACACACACCCACACACATGACGGTGTGTTAGTGACCCTGTGGTGGTTCTGAGATGGTTCAGATAGGACTATAGGGCTTCTTAATGTATAGATAGATAAGACCCAGATGGAGTAAAGGAAGTGGAGATGGTACGTATATCATAAGACTCAGATGGAGTAAAGGAAGTGGAGATGGTATGTATATCTCTTCCTGTGGTGGAGTTTAATTATTATTTTATTTCCTGCCATTCTCTCCCTCCCCTTTCTCTCTGTATCTATCCCTCTCTTTTTCCTCTCTCCCACTTTCTTCCCAATCTATATCTGTCTATACCTCCCTACCCTCCTCCCTCCCCCTCTCTCTACATCTCGCCCTCCCCCTCTCTAGGTAAACCTGAGATTGATGCAGCTGTTGATGGAATGGTGGAGAAGGAGGGAGACATGGTGACTCTGTCCTGCTCTGCTCACGGACACCCTGCCCCACAGTTCACCTGGACACCCTCAGGAAAGGAGGTGTGTGTGTGCCCGCGTGTGTGTGCGTGTGCATTGTGTGCATTGAGAAAGCTTATGTTATGAGCTCTCAGAACAACTTGCATTCTCTTAACCCATCTCTCTCTCTCCCCCTCCCCCCTCTCTCTCACCCCTCCTCTCCCAGTCAGTGGCGGTGAAGGGTAACAAGGTGGTCAGTACGGTCATGCTGGAGGCCAGTGCTGTGGTCCTGAAGGACGGGGTCACCTGCGAGGCCAGTAACGACCACGGAGCAGCCTCCCAGGCCTTCAAAGTCACCATCAAACAAGGTCAGTACGACCCTCCACTTCCCTTATCTTTCTTATCACTCTGTCTTTCTCTCTCTGTTTTCTCTCTCTCTCCCTCTACCTCCCTCTCTGTCCCGCTCCTCCATTGTGGTGTAACAGTAAACTGTAGTCTAACCCTGTTCCTCTCCTCTCCCTGCAGCCGTAGATCCCAACGCAGCCAATGATGCAGGCAGAGGTAGACACTTATCCATCTTCTCCCTCCTCCTTTCCCCCCTGCTGTCAGGACTCTGTGTTGTATATAGCCTGTAGTACTTCACCCTTCCTCCCAGCACTCTACTGTACTGTACATTGTATATTTCCCTATTGCTACTGAACACTGTGGATATTGTATATTGTGTTTTGTTTGTCATCTTTGTATGATGTCCGTCCTATATTTTGTGGATGCTGTGACTTTTCTCTCCCCTTGGGGGGATAATAAAGGATGATATTCTATTCTATCCTCTTCTGCTCTCTTCCTTTCTTTTCGCGGCGTCTTTTATCACTTCTTTTTCCGACTGCGTTCTTCTCTTTCACCCTTTTCCTCCGTATGCTGTGCCTTTCAGTTGCTGTGAGGTTGTGAGTAGTTGTAACTCTGGAGTGTGTGTTTATGTACCCTAGTGTGTGTGTGTTGTTGGCGGTTAGTTGGTGTACAGAGTGGTGCGGTGTGTGTTGTTGCTTTGCTATGCAATGGGACTGAGGAACTGTCTTTCTTTCAAAATGCTGCTTAAAGGGAACCATGTGCTTAAAACAGGTCTGTACTAATACCTCTGTGTGTATGTGTGTTACATGGTGTGTATGTGATACAGAGAGAGAAAAGGTGTGTTTGTGAAAATGTGTGTATGTAGGAGACTGTGGTGTGTGTGTGTGTGTGTGTGTGTGTAGGCCCCCCTCTTGGCCCCACCACACTATTATCATCTCAATCAAAGCTGAACTAACCTCCCCCCTCCGTCCTCCCCTTTCCCCCTTTCCCCCTCTCCTCCTCTCCCCTCCACCCATCCATTGTTCTCCTCCCAACCCCACCCGTCCCATTTCTGCCCCTCCACCCCCCTCACCTCCCCTCACCTCTTCCATTACCCGCCCCTACCCCTCCACTCCATCCCCTCTCCTGCATCCATCGCTGTCCCTCCCTCTTCATTCCTTCTCCCCCTTATCCCTCTGTCCCACCCATCCCTTCACCCTCTCCCTCCTTCTCCCATCCCTCCCACCCTCCTCCCTCTTTCTCCTCTCACCTCACCCCCATCCATCCCCTCTAACTTCACTTTCCATCCAACCTCTACCTTCTCCACCTCTCCCTCCTCCACCCCATGCCTCCATCTCTCCATGCCCCTAGCTGATAAGCAGCAGGGTGGCTCCAGTGGCGTGGTGATAGCCGTGGTGGTGTGTGTCCTAATGCTGCTGCTGCTGGTGGCACTCATCTACTTCCTCAACAAGAAGGGCAAGCTGCCCTGCAGCAAGAAGGACAAGAAGGAAGTGTGAGTAACAGGAGGGAGGTTAGGGGGAGAGGAGAGGAGAGGAGAGGAGAGGAGAGGAGAGGAGAGGAGAGGAGAGGAGAGGAGAGGAGAGGAGAGGAGAGGGGAGGGGAGGGGAGGGAGTGAGGAGGGGTGTTGAAACTGTTTCTAAAGAAAGGCATTGTGGTCATTGGAGTACAGTCCCTGTTCTCTTTACTGTACTTTACCTCCCTCTGCTAACCCTCTACCTTTTCTCTCTCCGTCTGTCTGTTAATGTTCTCTCTCTCTATCAACTTCTCTCTCTCTCTATGCTACCTCTCTCCCTCTCTCTCTATGCTATCCCTCTCTCTCTCTGCCTCCTCTGTGTGTCTCTCCTGCAGGGCGAGTGGGGATGTGAATAATGACATTGTGGTGGAGATGAAGACAGAAAAGGCCAATGAAGAAGCTGGCCTCCTGAACAAGCCAGGAGCACAGCAGGTCAGAGAGGAGGGGTCACTGGCAGGACAGGAGTAGTTGGAAAAGGGGGAATTGGTTTATGTGTTTATATCCACAGTTCTTACATCAGAATAGGGTGATTCCTCACTAAACTAGAACAAAACAATTTTCACTAAATGAAATCCATAGAAGTGTCCTTTGGAGGAAGGATTGTTGACAGATATTTGACATTTGTATCTTAAAGCATAATTGAGACATAATTAATTGAAGTTGGAATACTTGTGGCATTTTGGCCTTACCCAGGCCTCCTTTAAGACTCCATAATGTTTAATCTGTATTTGCTACAAAGCTAAAGTTGGTGACATATAAAGCTTTACCGCTTGCTCTGTAATATGAGTAATATTTTGATTTTAATAACAATTTTCTTACATTAATTTATTCATATACAGAAATATAAACATGAATATTGAAAATATACAAATATCACAAGTCTAAAAGTAACAGAGATCCTACTCTGGAACTTTGATATGCCGTAGAGTAAATTATGTTCAACGATTTATAGAAAAATGTCCCAAATCAACAACAAAAAAATCAATAGTCATGTTTATATTTGTCAATATTCATACATTTATGTAAGAAATGTGTTATTAAAATCAAAATATTGCTCATATTACAGAGTTAGCGGTAAAGCTTCATAAGACACCAACTTTAGCTTTGTAGCAAATACAGATGAAACATTATGGATGTGACACTCTGGCTCTAGGACTTTTGTATGTGAGCTAGAGTGTATGTTGTTTTGTTGGGGATTTGGGGTGTTTTTCTATGTTGGTAGTTCTGTCGGGTGTATTTCTATGTTTGCAGGTCTGTGGGTTGGTTTTCTAGGTATTGTATGTTGTAGTCAATGACTCCCAATCGGAGGTAACGAGTGTCAGCTGTCGGCTCGTTATCTCTGATTGGGAGCCATATTTAAACTGTCAGTTTTCACCTTTGTTTTGTGGGTTATTGTTCCAAGTTCAGTGTATTGTTACGTTAGGACTTCACTATCGTCTTTTGTTGTTTTTACGTGGTTGCTTTATAAATAAAGTCATCATGTTCACTCCACGCGCTGCGTATTGGTCCGCTCCTTCCGACGATCGTGACAGAATAACCCACCATAAAGGAACCAAGCAGCGCGTCCAGGAACAAAGGGTCTGGACATGGAAGGAACTGGTGGAAGGTAAAGGGTCCTGGACTTGGGAGGAGATCCTAGATGGTATGGATCGCCGACCATGGAACGAGACGGTGGAGAGGCGACGGCGAGAGGAGCAACGGCATCAGCAGGGCCATCATCGTCGGAAGGACGAGAGGCAACCCCAAGAAGTTTTTGGGGGGCACATGGCTTGGGCGACGGAGCAGCAGGAGGCTGCCACTAGGCAGAGTCAGAGGGCTGCCAGGTTAAGGGGGCTGACGGAGGCAGAGAGGACGGATTCAGTGGGCTACCAGGTCAAGGGGGGCAACTGGGTAAAGCAGGGAAGGAAAGTGTTGAGGCACGGCGTGAGGTACTGGGGTGTGTAACCAGTTCGGTCCGGCCCGTTCCTAGTCCCGTGGTGCAGCCAGTAGTGTGTGTTCCCGTGCGGTGCGGCCTGTTCCGGTCCCTCGCACTAAGTGTGCGGTGCGCGTCGCCAGCCCAGCCCGGCCTGTTCCTACTCCTCGCACCAGGGATACGGTGCGCTTCGCCAGCCCAGCCCGGCCTGTTCCTACTCCTCGCACCAGGGATACGGTGCGTTTCGCCAACCCGGCCCGGCCTGTTCCGGCCACTCGCACCAGGGATACGGTGCGCGTCGCCAGCCCAGCCCGGCCTGTTCCTACTCCACGCACCAGGGATACGGTGCGCGTCGCCAGCCCCGCCCGGCCTGTTCCGGCCACTCGCACCAGGGATACGGTGCGCGTCGCCAGCCCAGCCCGGCCTGTTCCTACTCCTCGCACCAGGGATACGGTGCGCTTCGCCAGCCCGGCCCGGCCTGTTCCGGCCACTCGCACCAGGGATACGGTGCGCGTCGCCAGCCCCGCCCGGCCTGTTCCTGCTCTCCGCACTAGGCGTTATGGGAGTCCCCAGGGTCCAGCATGCCCTGTTCCGGCTCCCCGCACTAGGCGTTATGGGAGTCCCCAGGGTCCAGCATGCCCTGTTCCGACTCCCCGCACTAGCCCTGAGATGCGTGTCCTCAGCCCGGTACCTCCAGTTCCGGCACCACGCATCAGGCCTACGGTGCGTCCCCAGGGCCAAGCATGCCCTGTTGCTGCTTCCCGCACTAGCCCTGAGATGCGTGTCCTCAGCCCGGTACCTCCAGTTCCGGCACCACGCATCAGGCCTACGGTGCGTCCCCAGGGCCAAGCATGCCCTGTTGCTTCTCCCGCACTAGCCCTGGGATGCGTGTCCTCAGCCCGGTACCTCCTGTTCCGGCACCACGCACCAGGCCTACGATGCGCCTCAGACGGCCAGAGTCTGCCGTCTGCCAGCGGGCCTGAACTGCCCGTCTGCCCAACGCCGTCTGAACTGTCCGTCTGCCCAACGCCGTCTGAACTGCCCGTCTGCCCAACGGCGCCTGAACTGCCCGTCTGCCCAACGCCGTCTGAACTGCCCGTCTGCCCAACGCCCGTCTGAACTGCCCCGTCTGCCCAACGCCGTCTGAACTGCCCGTCTGTACTGAGCCTGCAAAGCCGCCCGTCTGCCATGAGCCTTCAGAGCCGTCCGCCAGACCGGAGCCGCTAGAGCTCTCCGCCAGACAGGATCAGCCAGAGCCTTCCGCCAGACAGGATCAGCCAGAGCCTTCCGCCAGACAGAATCAGCCAGAGCCTTCCGCCAGACAGGATCAGCCAGAGCCTTCCGCCAGACAGGATCAGCCAGAGCCTTCTGCCAGACAGGATCAGCCAGAGCCTTCTGCCAGACAGGATCAGCCAGAGCCTTCTGCCAGACAGGATCAGCCAGAGCCTTCTGCCAGACAGGATCAGCCAGAGCCTTCTGCCAGACAGGATCAGCCAGAGCCTTCTGCCAGACAGGATCAGCCAGAGCCTTCCGCCAGCCAGGATCCGCCAGAGCCGTCCAGCCAGGATCCGCCTGAGCCAGCCAGCCAGGATCTGCCCCTCAGTCCGGTGCTGCCCTTTAGTCAGGTGCTGCCCCTTAGCCCGGTGCTGCCCCTTGGTCCGGTGCTGCCCCTTAGTCGGTGCTGCCACTTAGTCCGGTGCTGCCCCTTAGTCAGGTGCTGTCCCTTAGTCCGGTACTGCCTACTAAGCAGTTTGTGACTGTGGTGGGGTGGGGATCACGACCGGGGCCAGAGCCACCACCGTGGACAGACGCCCACCCAGACCCTCCCCTAGGCGTATGCTGGTGCGCCCGGAGTGCGCACCTTTGGGGGTACTGTGACACTCTGGCTCTAGGACTTTTGTATGTGAGCTAGAGTGTATGTTGTTTTGTTGGGGATTTGGGGTGTTTTTCTATGTTGGTAGTTCTGTCGGGTGTATTTCTATGTTTGCAGGTCTGTGGGTTGGTTTTCTAGGTATTGTATGTTGTAGTCAATGACTCCCAATCGGAGGTAACGAGTGTCAGCTGTCGGCTCGTTATCTCTGATTGGGAGCCATATTTAAACTGTCAGTTTTCACCTTTGTTTTGTGGGTTATTGTTCCAAGTTCAGTGTATTGTTACGTTAGGACTTCACTATCGTCTTTTGTTGTTTTTACGTGGTTGCTTTATAAATAAAGTCATCATGTTCACTCCACCGCTGCGTATTGGTCCGCTCCTTCCGACGATCGTGACAATGGAGTCTTAAAGGAGGCCTTGGTAAGGCCAAAATGTCACAAATATTCTAACTTTAATGAATTATTTCTCAACTATGCTTTACGATACAAATGTCAAATACATGTCAACAATCCTTCCTCCAAATGACCCTTCTATGGATTAAATGGGGTGAAAATCCCCCAAATCATGGACTTGTTTTGTTCTAGTTTCATGAGGAATCACCCAATAGCTATTAATTAGGAGAGGAGATCAGGAAACCAAAGCAGTGTTCTAGAATAGCATCTGGGTTTGGCTGGAATCATTACAGCCACAGAGTCATCATGAATCATGAATATGAACTGAGTTAGAGACAATAATTCTTCATAGGAATAACCAATATAAAAATGAGCTGCGTAATGACTTACACTACCAGTCAAAAGTTTGGACGCACCTACTCATTCAAGGGTTTTTCTTTATTTTTTATTATTTTCTACATTGTAGAATAATAGTGAAGACATCACAACTATGAAATAACACATATGGAATCATGTAGTAACCAAAAAAGTGTTAAACAAATCAAAATATATTTTAGATGTTAGATTCTTCAAAGTAGCCACCCTTTGCCTTGATGACAGCTTTGCACACTATTGGCATTCTCTCAACTAGCTTCATGAGGTAGTCACCTGGAATGCATTTCAAATAACAGATGTGCCTTGTTAAAAGTTAATTTGTGGAATTTCTTTCCTCCTTCCAATCAGTTGTGTTGTGACAAGGTAGGGGTGGTATACAGAAGATATCCCTATTTGTAGAAAATAGTAAAAATAAAGAAAAACACTTGAATTAGTAGGTGTGTCCAAAATTTTGACTGGTACTGTATATCAGGGTTCCCCAAATTCGGCCTGCGGGTGGTTTTATTTGGGCCCCCAAGTTTGCAGAGCAAAAAATAATATATATATTTTGGGGGGACATAAAAGACTGTAAAAACACCAGGAAATCAGCTCCAAGTGATTTGTATTTAAGAAATCTGTTCCCAAGTATTCCCACGCATAATAGAGAGACGTGATCGTATACAAATGTATGCAAGGTTTGAAATGATTATGTTTTAGTCAGACGTTATATCTGTTTGGGCTTCTTGAGGTCAATATGCAGTCTACAAATTATTTGTAATTATGTTCCGGCCCCCCGAGCCTCCGCTCGAGAAAAAATCGGCCCGCGGCTGAATCTAGCTGATGATCCCTGATTTATATGATATCATGTGATGTTGTATTGACTCAAAGCATTTACTGGTACTTTGTATTGTCTTCCACAGTGAGGAACAGAGGAGAATATGACACAAGAAGACAGAAAAAGAGGGATGATGGGATGGATGAAAAACGACAGCAGGGCTTGTGGAATGGAAGGCTGTTTTTGTAGGGATGGGGTGTAACCATGGGGGGTATTTAAACATGAGACCTAATATATCACTGTCCACCAATCACAACTCTTGGTTGACTCCAGTGCAGAAAAGAGCTGTACAGTAAACATGTGTCCAACGTGACTCTAGCCACAGTAACCCTTTTCTACCCCAATCCAAACACAAAATGCCATTAAGTCACTGTGTGTTGCTGGAGTGTGTGTGAGTGCGTGCGTGTGTGTGTGTGTTTGTGAGTGTGTGTTTGTGTGTGCTGTATTGCATTGTGCATCTGAGCTGTGGTTTGTTCTTAGTTCAGTCAGTGTGAAACGGAATGTGTCCATTCTGTGTGGAGTCTGCATCTACCCCATTCTGGTGGACATGGGGAAAAACACAAACTGTCATTCTACTGTATTCATCCCTACGCTGATTATTGTGTCACTCTGAATTATATCCCGTAACATAGAGATTGACCGCAGCTACTGTTACATTTTAAACCTAAGTATCATATTATATGCCCAAGACGATGCATATTAGGCACAATATTTCAGATTTACTTTCTGACAAAACTTTTTGGTTGACCAGGGCAAGCCAGGCTCACTTATACAGGTTAAAAGTCATTCCAACCTAAATCCACTCCGGCGCTCTGATAAGAGGCCTATAGTACTGTGTATAATTCTGGACTGTTCTAAGCTGGAGGAATTTACCCCTATCTCCCTGTTTGCTTTACAGGATGACATGAAATAGACGGCTCTAGTTTTTAATTTCAAATCTATAATGTTTATTCATTTATTCAAATCCCCATTAGCTGTTACCTTAGCAACAGCCGAGACAATTTCTAACTTCCTGATCCCTTCCTGTGTAAATGTATTTTTTCTCAAACCAAAAAGCAACAAAAACGACAAGCTATTGGGTGTACAAATTAGTTCCAAAATGTTGACGAGCTTATATATTGTGTATCAGGTCATTTGTTTTATTTTCTGTCTCTGTAAACTGAATACTGTATAACCTGTCAATCAAATGGAGGCTTATTGTATACGTGAGGTGAATCTGAATGAATCTGTGTGTTCACTGTGTTGTTAGAGTCCTGTCCCTGCTACAGCTCTCACCGTATTTCATAGCCTACTGTTCTTCTCTGAGCAAAGCCATTTTCAGAAATACAACACTCCCTGTTACGCTCAGCTCACCCAATTATCATCCCCTAGCTCTGGAAAATTTGAGTAATCTGGCAAAATGGGGAACGTTTTCGTCCTCTGTTGACAATCTGAAATCTCTGCCAGCTGCCCCTTTCATTTCCATCAGCACAGATTCGCTCTGCAGGCTGGATGGGTTGGCAACGCAGTGAGCACAGATTCACCTACGAACGTCACAGACACAGGTCAGTCACAGCTTGATGAGGGAGAGAGGGAGGGGAACAGGGGAGGTGAAAGGGGGTAGAGTGTGGGGGTGAGGTGGGAGGGGAACAGGGGAGGTGAGAGGGGGTAGAGTGTGGGAGGGGAGAGGGTGTACAGTGGGGAGAACAAGTATTTTATACACTGCCGATTTTGTAGGTTTTCCTACTTACAAAGCATGTAGAGGTATGTCATTTTTATCATAGGTACACTTCAACTGTGAGAAAAATCCAGAAAATCACATTGTATGATTTTTAAGTAATTAATTTGCATTTTATTGCATGACATAAGTATTTGATACATCAGAAAAGCAGAACTTAATATTTGGTACAGAAACCTTTGTTTGCAATTACAGAGATCATACGTTTCCTGTAGGTCTTGACCAGGTTTGCACACACTGCAGCAGGGATTTTGGCCCACTCCTCCATACAGACCTTCTCCAGATCCTTCAGGTTTCGGGGCTGTCACTAGGCAATACGGACTTTCAGCTACCTCCAAATATTTTCTATTGGGTTCAGGTCTGGAGACTGGCTAGGCCACTCCAGGACCTTGAGATGCTTCTTATGGAGCCACTCCTTAGTTGCCCTGGCTGTGTGTTTCGGGTCGTTGTCATGCTGGAAGACCCAGCCACGACCCATCTTCAATGCTCTTACTGAGGGAAGGAGGTTGTTGGCCAAGATCTCGCGATACATGGCCCCATCCATCCTCCCCTCAATCGGTGCAGTCGTCCTGTCCCCTTTGCAGAAAAGCAGCCCCAAAGAATGATGTTTCCACCTCCATTCTTCACGGTTGGGATGGTTGTTCTTGGGGTTGTACTCATCCTTCTTCTTCCTCCAAACACGGCGAGTGGAGTTTAGACCAAAAAGCTATATTTTTGTCTCATCAGACCACATGACCTTCTCCCATTCCTCCTCTGGATCATCCAGATGGTCATTGGCAAACTTCAGACGGGCTTGGACATGCGCTGGCTTGAGCAGGGGGACCTTGCGTGTGCTGCAGGATTTTTTATCCATGACGGCGTAGTGTGTTACTAATGGTTTTCTTTGAGACTGTGGTCCCAGCTCTCTTCAGGTCATTGACCAGGTCCTGCTGTGTAGTTCTGGGCTGATCCCTCACCTTCCTCATGATCATTGATGCCCCACGAGGTGAGATCTTGTATGGAGCCCCAGACCGAGGGTGATTGACCGTCATCTTGAACTTCTTCCATTTTCTAATAATTGCGCCAACAGTTGTTGCCTTCTCACCAAGCTGCTTGCCTATTGTCCTGTAGCCCATCCCAGCCTTGTGCAGGTCTACAATTGTATCCCTGATGTCCTTACACAGCTCTCTGGTCTTGGCCATTGTGGAGAGGTTGGAGTCTGTTAGATTTAGTGTGTGGACAGGTGTCTTTTATACAGGTAACGAGTTCAAACAGGTGCAGTTAATACAGGTAATGAGTGGAGAACAGGAGGGCTTCTTAAAGAAAAACTAACAGGTCTGTGAGCCGAATTCTTACTGGTTGGTAGGTGATCAAATACGTATGTCATGCAATAAAATGCAAATGAATTACTTAAAAATCATACAATATGATTTTCTGGATTTTTGTTTTAGATTCCGTCTCTCACAGTTGAAGTGTACCTATGATAAAAATTACAGACCTCTACATGCTTTGTAAGTAGGAAAACCTGCAAAATCGGCAGTGTATCAAATACTTGTTCTCCCCACTGTATGTGATGTTCATTTTTTTACCAAAATAAGTTGAAGTTATTGAGTGTCCTAGTGGGGGTGTTCCAATGTTTTGGTACACATTTGGTGTCTGTCTATCTCTCTGCCTCACACGCTTTTTGATACTACCCTTATTGGCAGCACAAAGATATATGATAGCTGGTTGCAGTGCCCTCTATCATTGGTATACACTGGAAAAGATGGGCTTGTGAACAGGTCACTATAACCACTATCGCTTTTTCTGGGAATAATTTGGTTTTTCCAATGGTGTTTATATGTCTACTGATTTAAGAAATCTATATTTCCATAACTTAATGACTGTTCTAACTCCTGTGATGTTAGGGTGAGACCAACAGGTGTATACCTTAAACTTTGGAACACTTGGTTTTATTTGTTTAAAAAAATAAAAGTGTTTATTGTACTTCAGAACTACTGAGTTGTGACTCTTCTAAGAGAAGAGAGAAAGGTTTGAATTAGGATTCTTGTCTTGTCATACATATGGAACAATGTGAGTGCTTTTTTCTCTTCCTGGTATACTGTATATTTGGTGGTACGCTGTTCTGTTGTGAGCTCTGTACTGTGTTCTTGTATCTTCTTATTGAACTGTGTAGAATTTATAACAACTGAAAACCCAAGAAAAAACAACCACACCCCCACAATCTCTGTGTGTTTTATTTCTGTGTGTGTCTGTGTGTGTTCACTGTTAGTGTAGAGGTGTACCCTTCGTGGTCCTCTGTAGCTCAATTGGTAGAGCGTGGCGCTTGTAACGCCAGGGTAGTGGGTTCGATCCCCGGGACCTCCCATACGTAAAAATGTATGCACACATGACTGTAAGTCGCTTTGGATAAAAGTGTCTGCTAAATGGCATATTATTATTATTAGGTGTAGGCCACCTCGGCTGGATTCTGTGAGCTCTGGCAGGTTGCCATTGAACTGTGGGCTTCTGGCTCTCTGGTTCTATTAGCGGGGATGTTGTCCCTACTTCCATCTGCCAAGCATCCATTAGGAAATTACACTGACCTGCAGAAGGGGAAGGATTTGTGTTCAGAATATTAAGAGAGAGAATGAGGAGAGAGGAGGGAAGGACTGAGATGAGGTTCTAAAATGTGTGTGTGTGAGCCAATCAATCAATCAAATTGAATTAGCTTTTTTTCAATTTGTCACAAATGCTTTACTGTGGTTTACAGTGTGTGCATCCACCTCTAGTGGGCTTTTTACTTCAGCATTGTCACCAATGTTATTCTGTATCATATGTGTAACCATGCCTACCCTGGGCCTAAGGCTCTAATACTGTCTGAGTTTAGCTACAGTGGCACTAATCTGATTTAGCCATTTAGCGTCAGCCTATTGAGAAATGACAGCCGCTGTCCCTAGCTCATAGCCTAGCCGCTACAGCCACTCAGTAACGGTTGGCTACGCCACACACACACACACACACACACACACACACACACACACACACACACACACACACACACACACTGTGCTGGGAAACCACCACCAGAGCAAACTAGAGACGGAGATGATTATGGATATATAGAATGATAGAGAGACAGACAGAAAGAGGGGGAAGGGGATGGAGGAGAGAGAGAACGGAACAGAGAAGGTTATGGATGAGGAAGGGATAGATGATGGAAAATCAACAGAAGAATCAGGGACTGTCAGGAGAGGAAATGAAGGAGAAGAGTGATTGGCCATCGGATGGATACAGAAATCTGTCTTGTTTAAGGATGTCATAAATTAGCATTGGATCTGCTGTCCACTCTTCTGCAATCAGCTGCGTTCAATAAATAAAGAGGGAGGGAGGGAGGGAGGAAGAAGTGGAGGAAGGGAAGGGAGACGCACAAATATAAAGAATGAAATGAAAGGGCAGTAAATCTTCTCGAATCTTATCTCCTTCACCTCCAAGGTTTCATATCCTGTGTGACCTGATTTTGAGTGTGTGTGTTTTCTGTTGTTGCGTATGCGTGTCAGTAGTGGTGTGTGTTTGTGTATGTGTAGTAGTGATGGTTCATCTGTGTGTGTATGCATCCAGCCAAGCTGATGCGGTGTCCTTTAAAGATCAATTAGACATGAAAGCAGCCTGTGTGTTAGTGCTGTTAGAGCCTGTAAAGACATGCACTCCGGCTACCAGACCTTCATCACTGACATGTATTGACAAGCAAGCCAACAAGCACTCCCCTTTGAAAATAAAAGTTCCTCCACACCATTAAGCTGTAAGCATGTTTAACGGAGGTCAGTGTGCTGCTAACAGCTTCGCTTCCTCCACTGCCCCATGCTGGGCTCCAACCAGTGATCCTCTGCTTCGAAACACACGTGACCGCCCTCCTTGACAACGTTCCAACCGTTTGAGCTACCCAAAAGGTACTAATTGGATAGCTCCATCGGCGACATTTCAAGCTAGCTGTGGAGTGAGCTTACGGTACGTTCTTAACTCCGTTACACATGCAACACATATACAGCCAGGCTAAGGGCAGGCCATGACCGGGGCATCCCACACAGGGCTCACCTTAAACAGGTCAAAGAGCGATGAAGGCCCCCTGGGTGTCTGTGTCAGCTCTTCCGTTAGCACTAGAGACGAGGAGTGAGAGGTGGAAGGGAGGAGCAAGAGAGAGGGAGAGAGAGAGAGATGGAGGCCTGGGGGATAGGAGCACTGTTGTGTGTACCTCTGTGAGCTCCCTTACCGCTGCAGGCTCACTCCCACTGTCTGACTGTACCACAGCAGAGCAGGTGTCTGGAGAGCTATTACACAGACAGACAGACAGACACACACACACAGACACACACACACAGACAGACAGACAGACACACACACACACACACACACAGACACACACACACACACACAGACACACAGACAGACAGACAGACAGACAGACAGAGACACACACACGTATGCATATACACACACAGAATCATACTTGAATGATTTTGTTTTGGTATTCACACACACTCTCAGACATACACAGCCAATCACTCTAAGGCACACTCCTACACCCTCAGAGTGTGATCATTAGTATGTGTTTATTCAGACTTGGCCAGTAATATGTGCAGGCAAATGAAATGGCTGACATTCCTTGGGGCTTGTTCAGCACTGAGCTGTAATGAGAGGGTTCTGAGCCCTGTGTTTTAGAGCTCCATTCAATCTGTTGCGCTGAAGATCTGCGCTACAGTGTGATATACATTTAAAAGCGAAGTTCCCTGTGTTAGCGGAGACGCTAAATGCTGCATGTGTCGGCTCAATCGGAAATTACCTTTAAGTTTCAATCGCGCTATTGCGCTGAACTTCGGCGATACGGATTGAAGCAAGCCCTTACTCTAATACTCTCTGTTGCCTAGCTGCTAACTCTCTCACCCTGTAAAACACCCAGTTAAACAGTCAGGGGTGGATCACGGCGGCACACACACAACACACACACACACACAACACACACACACACACAACACACACACTTACTGGTGATGGGGATTGAAGGTACTGGTATTTCTCCTTTAACTCGCCTCTCTGAGCCTCTCCTGCTATTAGCCTTATCAGACCTGTCTACTTTAGTTGATGGTGGATCTCTGGCCCTGGCCCTGGCCCTGGCCCTAGCTCTTCCTCTGCATCTGGGGAGTCTCACACACCAGGACCTGCAGTGTGTCTGGAAGATGAAGCATGACCACTGAGTGTGTTGATGTACTGTACATGATTAACTCCCCCCTCCTCTATCCTGGCACTGCTTGTCTGTGTCTGCCTCCCATAATGCCCTGCCATGCATCAGTCTGCTCTGCAGGTCCACACACACCGACACACACACACAACTCTGGCAACTTTCAGTGTGAGGTAGTGTCAGAGTTAAGGTAATGTTTTATGTTGCAGTAGCGTTGCTATCTGTTCAGGTGTATGAACACACATTCCAGGGAGACTGGGTACAATGTTGGGCTCATGTCCAGGTGTTCACAACACTGCCTGTTTGTTATGCTGCTGTTGTAGTGGTCTGTTGTTTTTAGTCTCCCTGTGGATGTGTGTGGCCCCAGGTAGGGTATATAGCTTCCTCACTGCATTCCTCTGAAAAGTATAGCTACACACACTGTCACACAGCCAGATTCCCCAGCACAGAATGTCTATGTATACACCTGGTTCTCTGTAGCCTGTCATCACACATGCATACGAAAGTGTGGGCACAATCATACATTTTTTACATTTTAGTCATTTAGCAGACACTCTTATCCAGAGCAACTTACAGTTAGTGAGTGCATACATGTATTTGTATTTTTTTATAGTGGCCCCACAAACACACACATTCTCATCCCTGTCGGCCGTCTCCAAGACGTTTTCAGACCTGCTCACACAAGACGCTGCTTGTTGTGGTATATATCATCACTGCTAACCTGCCCTCTGGGCCTAGAGAGCTCTAACACTGACACAGAAGAGAGGGTGGAAAGAAAGACAAGATACAAAACAGGAAAATAAAAACATGCAGAGCCTCTTACAGAATGGGTAGCCCTACAGAGGAGATGAGGGGTGAAGAAAGATTGCTGGAAAAAAAAAATTGGAAAATAGACAATTCAAATTTTACAGTGGAGGGGAGGGATGGTTGAAATGAAAAGAGAGAAAGAAAGGGAATTGTGTAGTCCAGGCAACAGAGGGGTGTAAGTGTTTATCCCAGTGTGGGATGATTGCATCAGGAAGGGGAATAGCCTCCCCATGGGGTTTCAGTCTTTGTAGTGATGGTTTCTCTCTCTCTCTGAGAGCTTTAGTACCACAAACATGTCTGTGATCCCCCCCAACACACTGGCATCAATACTAATGCATTATCACTGGCAACACGTGTGAAGTTTCTCTCTCACATGCAAACGTATACACTCACACAGCCTCACACACAAATACACTTGATAACAGTCGATACAAATCCATTACTACTAAATGTCTAAGTCTGACCTCAAATACACATCAATACAAATGCATTATTATGAACACAACATGTGCCATCTATCTATATATCTATCTCTCTCTCTCTCACACACACACACACACACACACTGTACACTATTTACCACAGACACATCCACTCAGGGTGCTCCATCACTCCCT
>NC_059219.1:21359640-21507140 GCF_020615455.1 Coregonus clupeaformis | reverse complement strand
GACACAGGCGAAAACGCTCAGAAATGATCACCAGGGCTAACAAGACTTCGCAAAGAGAGAGAGTTAGAGAGCACCTAAATAGTCTACTGATGGGAGTCAGGTGCAACGGTAATCAGAGCCAGGTATGTGGGAAATGAAGTTCAGGGGTTTAATACTCAGGAGAGGGTTCCCTCTGGTGGTGAGCAGGAGGAACAGCGGGAGTCTCGTTTGTGACAGAGCCCCCCCCCTGCGAGCGGCTCCTGACGCGAAGAGGCGAACGACGCCGGGGTCTTCCTCGAGGTCGGGGGCCGGTTTCTCCGGGTGCGTCCTATGGAACTCAGTCATGAGTGCGGGGTCGAGTATGTCCTCTGTATTAACCCAGGATCGCTCTTCCGGTCCGTACCCCTCCCAATCCACCAGATATTGGAGGAGCCTGCCCCGGCGTCTGGAATCGAGTAGATCTCGAACCTGATATGCCTCCTCGCCGTCCACCAAGATGGGTGGGGGGCCCTGATCACTGGTCTGCTCCTCCTCCTCCGCTCTCGGACCACCAGCGGGTTTGAGAAGTGATACATGAAAAGTGGGAGAGATACGATAATTAGAGGGTAATGCCAAACGGAAGGAAACTGGTGTAATCTGTTTAACAATTTGGAAGGGACCTACATACCTGGGACTGAGTTTCTTGCAAGGAAGTCTGAGGCGTAGGTCTCGAGTGGATAGCCAGACCCATTGACCTGGAGTATATTCGGGATTGGGGGCGACGGTGACGATTGGCCTGCAACTTCTGTCTCCTGACAGCACGTAGCAGGTGGGTGTGAGCCTGACTCCAGATGTCCTCGCTTCTCTGGAGCCAGTCGTTGACAGAGGGTACCTCGGTGGGTTCCCCTGACCATGGAAATAGGGGAGGTTGGAAGCCCATTACACATTGGAATGGAGTTAGACCGGTGGAGGGTTTCTGGAGTGAGTTCTGTGCATACTCCGCCCACATGAGGAATCGACTCCAGTCTGCTTGGTTCTGATGACAGTAGGCTCTGAGAAACCGGGTGACTTCCTGATTGAGGCGTTCTGTCTGACCATTAGATTGTGGGTGATATCCTGACGTGAGGCTAATGTTGATGTTGAGTTGTTGGAAGAATGCTGACCATACTCTGGATGTGAATTGGGGCCCCCGGTCCGACACGATGTCCTCAGGCAGGCCATAGAAGCGAAACA
The DNA here is from genome assembly GCF_020615455.1 of Coregonus clupeaformis. Taxonomy (NCBI): domain Eukaryota; kingdom Metazoa; phylum Chordata; class Actinopteri; order Salmoniformes; family Salmonidae; genus Coregonus; species Coregonus clupeaformis. The sequence continues at coordinate 21,505,949 of NC_059219.1, read as the reverse complement.
CAAGGTTGCACATGAGTTCGGCTGTTTCCAATGCAGTAGGCAGTTTGGGAAGTGGAATCAACCGGCAGGCCTTGGAGAAGCGATCTATGACAGTGAGTATTGTGGTGTTCCCATTGGACTTGGGAAGATCGGTAATAAAGTCTATGGCAAGATGGGACCATGGTCGGTGGGGAACTGGCAGTGGTTGCAGTAGGCCCGATGGTAGTTGTCTGAGATGTTTGCTTGTGTTACAGGTGGTGCATTCGTTAATGAATTTTATTGTGTCTGCCCGCAAGGTTGGCCACCAAAAGCTGTTCTGAAGCAGGTGAACAGTGGCAGCGATTCCAGGATGACCGGAGCTGAGTACGGAGTGAACTTGCTGTAGCACTTTCTGACAGAGATCTTGAGGTACAAAAGTTTTGTTAGGGGGCATTCGGGAGGAGGGGTCTTTTGTGAATTGGCCTGGGTGAGCTCTGTCATGATGTCCCACTGAATAGGGGCCACGATTAATGACTCAGGAAGCAGGGTTTCCTTGGATTCAGTGGGAACTACACCGTCGTGTTGGCGTGACAATGCGTCTGCTTTGGTGTTCTTTGAACCGGGACGATAGGTAACGGTGAAGTCAAATCGTGTAAAGAAGAGAGCCCACCTCGCTTGTCTGGGATTCAGTCTCTTGGCAGATCGCAAGTATTCCAGATTCTTGTGGTCAGTTAGAATCACAAACGGGTGTTTAGCTCCCTCCAGCCAATGACGCCACTCCTCCATAGCTGCTTTCATGGCCAACAGTTCTCGGTTACCGACGTCGTAGTTCTGTTCGGCTGGACTAAGTTTGCGGGAGTAATAGGCGCACGGATAGAGCTTGAGTGGGGATCCGTGCCGCTGTGAGAGGATGGCTCCAATGCCCGTATTAGAAGCGTCCACCTCAACTGTAAACGGGATTTCAGGATTAGGGTGGTGGAGGATGGGGGCAGATGTGAAACGTGACTTGAGTTCTGCGAAAGCCTCCTGTGCTGTAGTTGACCAGGTGAGGTGTGGTGCATTTCTCTTAGTCATAGAGGTTAAGGGAGAGGCTACCGAGCTGAAATTCCTGATGAAGCGTCGGTAGAAGTTAGCAAATCCCAAGAAGCGTTGTAACTCCTTTAAGGTTACTGGCAGTGGCCAGTCTAGAACGGCCTTGACCTTCTTCTCGTCCATGGCGACTCCCTCCTGGTTGATGATGTAGCCCAAGAAAGACGTGGAAGTCTGGTGAAATTCGCACTTCTCTGCTTTGGCGTATAATTGGTGATCAATGAGTCGTTGTAATACTGTTCTCACGTGTTGCACGTGTTCCTCATAGGTGTTGGAATAGACGAGAATGTCATCGATGTAAACAATTACCCAACGATTAAGCATGTCCCCGAAAGACGTCATTGATAAACGACTGAAATACGGACGGACTATTGGACAGCCCGAAAGGCATAACCAAATACTCATAGTGCCCAGTGCTGGTAGAGAAGGCTGTCTTCCATTCATCACCGTCCCGGATGCGAATGAGATTGTAGGCGCTGCGGAGGTCCAGTTTGGAGAAGTACTTGGCTTTGCGGAGTTGTTCTAGGGCAGCTGGTACCAGCGGTAAAGGATATCGAAACTTGACGGTGATGTCGTTGAGACCCCGGTAGTCGATACAAGGGCGTAGGCCACCGTCTTTTTTTAACAAAGAAGAAGCCAGAGGCTGCAGGTGATGTCGACGTTCTAATGAACCCCTTCGAAAGTTCCTCCTCGATGTAGTTGTTCATGGCTTCTGATTCGGGTTGTGATAGAGGGAAGATTCGGCCCTTAGGTGGTGTTGTGCCTGGTAATAGTTCGATGGAACAGTCGCTTGATCGGTGGGGAGGGAGTTCCATCGCCTTGGTCTTGCTAAAAGCTTCGATGAGGTCAGAGTATTCAATGGGAAGAGTGGGGAAAAGGACCGGCTCGTCCTTTAGCGTGACGGTCTGAATGGAGAGTGAAGGGCTGCCAGTTAAGCAGTTGGAGTGACATGACGGGTCCCATTCGATGATACGACCCTCCCTCCATGAGATGAGGGGATTATGTTGACGTAGCCAGGGGAGTCCAAGAATAACCGGGTTATGAGGTGATGAGATGACGTAGAAACGAATTACCTCAGTGTGAAGGGTACCGGTCTGTAGTTGAAGGTCCACGGTGGTGTGCAGGACCCTCCCATCGCCGAGAGGCCGTCCATCTAGCGCCTCCACTGCCAATTGAGAGTTACAGGAGATTAATGGGAGTTGTTGTTGTTGGGCAAACTCGTGAGACATAAAGTTCCCGGCTGCTCCTGAGTCTAATAGAGCTGATGTGGATATATGATTGCCATCTAGAGATAATACTATAGGTACTTTGATGCAAGAACTGGTGTGATGTGCTTGAACACAAGGACTCACCGAAGAGGGATTACGAGGAGGTGGTCTTGTGGGGCAAAACGCCCTCAGATGGCCCGGTTGACCACAATAGAGGCAGAGATGTTGACGTATGCGGCGTTCTCGTTCTTCCGGAGTCAGGTGAGTATATCCGAGCTGCATGGGTTCAGTTTGAGACAGAGTGACCGGGTATTGTGTGCTGGTGGGTACCGTTCTGAGTGGACGACGTGAACGAATCAGATTGTCAATCTGAATGGTTAGTTCGATGAATTGATTCAGCGATCTCCCTTCATCTCGGCAGGCCAGTTCGGATTGCAACTCCAAGCTGAGTCCCTTGCGAAAGAGCAGTTTAAGTGTGCTCTCCACCCAGTCGGTTTGAGCTGCTAGAGTGCGAAATGTCAAAGCATATTCTGCTGCGGTATTCCTGCCCTGGCTCAACGCAAGTAGTCGGTCATCAGCTCTCATACCTCCCCTCCGGGTGTTCAAATATTTCCCGAAGCGTTGAAGAAAGGTACCAAACGATGGGAAAGCAGTGCCATCCTCTCTCCAAACCGCCGTCACCCACTCTAACGCCTTGTCAGTGAGGAGTGAGCATACCAAGGAAATCTTGCTGGCATCGGTGACATACATCGCTGGTTGTTGATCAATGAATAATGAACATTGCAGTAGAAATCCCTTACTTTTAGTTGGGTTGCCGTCGAATTTATCAGGGAGAGCCAGACGTGGGTTAACTGTGAGTGACGGTGGTGGAGAAGCGCCCACACTCGCGTTCGGTTGAGGAGGGGCTGGGTTCGTTAGCGACACCGGCAACCTCTGTAGCGTCCTGACGAGTTCCTCTGTTACTGTAGTTAAATGGGTTAGCTGCTGTTGATGAATGGCGAGTTGGTTAACTTGAGTGGAGATCTCCGTGGACATCTGAACCAGAGCTGCTGGATCGTGTGTTGGCGAAGTCTTCTGTAATGACGCTCCAGGAGAGTGAGGATCCATTTGCAGTTTTATTACAATCTTGGTCGTACAAACAGGGTCAATCGCCAGCAGACACAACAGTAGGGATAAGGCAACTCGTAATCCAGGTACAGGCATAAGGTCAGGGCAGGCAGCAAGCTTACAACAATCAGTCCAGTAAAGAATATAGTCCAAGGCAGACAGCAAAGAATCAAGGAGGGAAAACAGTCCAGAGTAAATCCACGGGTAGACAGACACAGGCGAAAACGCTCAGAAATTATCACCAGGGCTAACAAGACTTCGCAAAGAGAGAGAGTTAGAGAGCACCTAAATAGTCTACTGATGGGAGTCAGGTGCAACGGTAATCAGAGCCAGGTATGTGGGAAATGAAGTTCAGGGGTTTAATACTCAGGAGAGGGTTCCCTCTGGTGGTGAGCAGGAGGAACAGCGGGAGTCTCGTTTGTGACACTAATGATGTGAGGGAACATATACAGTAAGCCAGTTCAGAGAGCACTGGTTTGTGAGGCCCTACAATGGATAGAAATCTGAGAGGAAGAGTTCGTGTGAGAGGAGGTCGAGGTGGTCGAGGTGGTCAGCGAAGACAAAGAACAGTAATATCTGATGAAATCAGAGCTACTGTGATTGACCATGTTCTTGTCCATGGTATGAGCATGAGGGAGGCTGGACAAAGGGTACAACCAAACATCAGTAGATTCACTGTGTCCACCATAATCCGAAGATTTAGAGAAGAGAACAGGTAATTACCTTTTTTTGACATTATAGTACAGTATGTAAATGTTGACAGCAATTACTGTATGACATACTATATACTGTACCACAGTATACTGTAAGTAAATATATGTTTCAGTACATCACTGTACCAATGTACTGTAGTATTGTAATGGAGGGTTGGTCTAACTGTTTGTAGGCCTAGTATTCCATGTATATTTTTGTAACTCCATGTTCTCTTTTTGTAGAATTGAAAGACTGCCACATGGGGGTGGGAGGACAGGTATGTTCTCCCCACACCAAGAGACCCTAATTGTTGATATGGTCCGTGAGAACAATGCCATTAAACTGAGCGAAATTCAGCAGAAGATCATTGAGGACCATTTACATTTTGAGGGTATCAACAGTGTCAGCCTCTCTACTGTTGATCGTGTCCTCAAGCGCAACAGACTGCGCATGAAACAGCTATACAGAGTGCCCTTTGATCGCAACTCAGACAGAGTCAAAGAGCAAATATTCCAGTATCTACAGGTTAGCATATATCCAGACACATTCAATGTTGATTACTCTAAGTAGTGATTTACTGTAGTGGCCTAAATCACTTTTTCCGTATCACTTACAAAAATATATATTTCTACAGAGGGTTTTTCAACTGGATGCAATGGAAAGACCCCATCAATACATCTACATGGATGAAGCTGGGTTTAATCTCACCAAAAGGAGAAGGAGAGGCCGTAATGTGATTGGCCATCGGGCCATTGTTGGTGTTCCTGGGCAGCGTGGTGGCAATGTCACATTATGTGCTGCCATCAGCAATCATGGGGTTGTCCACCATCATGCCAACCTGGGTCCCTACAACACTCACCAGCTCCTCATTTTCCTCAATCACATGCGAGATGCTTTGTTAGGGCAGCAGGATGAGCATCCCATCTATGTTGTTGTTTGGGACAATCTGAGTTTTCACAGAGCCCTCCAGGTTAGAGAGTGGTACAATATGAACCAAGGTTTTATCAATCTTTGCCTTCCACCGTACTCCCCTTTCCTAAACCCCATTGAGGAATTCTTCTCCTCATGGCGGTGGAAGGTATATGAACGCCAACCTTACACCAGGGTAAATCTCCTGCAAGCCATGGGACTTGCCTGTGGTGACATAGGTGTGGAGGCATGCCAAGCCTGGATACGGCATGCCAGGGTTTTTTCCCCCCGTTGCCTGGCCAGACAAAATGTGGCCTGTGATGTGGATGAAGTCCTGTGGCCTGACCCAGATGGAGACATGATGCTGTGGCTGAGTAATGCACTTATTTGTATATTTTTGTACTTTATTTTTACATGGGCTTACTGTACACAAGTGGCAAACGCATAAGATTTCTGTTTGTTTTTACAAGTGCTACATGTAAATGCACAAGATTTCTGTTTTGTCTTTTTGTACAAGTGCTAAATGCACAGGTTTTTTTTGTTTTGCAACATGCATTTAGCCTACAGTGAACAATAAACATGTATTTCTCCAGCTTCATGTCCTGAGCATTGTGTTTTCTATTTTTCTACGTAGTGTTTAGTGACTGTTCAGTAGTGTTTTTTATTTTGATTGACTCGGGGCACGATTTGACAACATAGTTCAGTTTTGAGCACAGATTGAACTGTTTTGAGGTGAAAGTTTGGTTTTGCAAGAAGAGTCTGAGGTTTTGTGAATGTAGCTTGAAAATGGGGTTTTGTGTTCACAGTTAAGAGAAAAGGAGAGCAGCTTTCAAGAAATGTGTCTTAGCAATCGAGAAAAACTGTAATGTGAGACTTGTTATAGGCAAGAAATGTATCGGAGGTTTGTGATAGGCCAGTATTGTTAGTATATGTCGTCCTCTGCTGGTGAATAAAATAAACGCATGCTGGATATGATAGACTCAATGGGGCAAGTGAACAGAATGTTTCAGTACATATCACTTTTTTGTTTTTCTTTTCAATCACCATGTTGTAGCTGCTGCTGCAGTGGTCCACACAGGTGCAGGTGTAGGATCAGGGGTGTTCATGATGTCACTGATCCAGTCAAGGTACAGGCACAGGCTGGTGTACAGACCAATGTCAGAACAACCAGACCAGAACAACCCCTGTAGCTCACCCCCACACACCAGAGAGAGAGAGAGAGAGAGAGAGAGAGAGAGAAAGAGAGGAAAATCTTGATTAGCTCGTTGATCGTACTATTCTCTTATACTGTTCCAATGTGACAGCCAGAGATACAAATATAAATGTTTGCAGAGTAATGTGCTGTTGATGTACTGACAAGGCAATTGTCGGTTGAGAGGAGGGTTTTAGCACAGAATGTGTGTACTATCCAATAAACGGGCAAGGCTATCTGGCACATCTTGTCATCTATGATCCGCTGTGTTTCACACGTCTGTATGGAGGGACAGAGAGAGGGACTCAGGGGAGTTTATTTGGTGCTTATCTATTCCATTAATTTGGGTTGAGGCATATAGCCCTCCCCTGGCTTTATGGTCCACTCACCCTGTCCCGGTATGGTGGAGCCCCAGCCGCTGACCAGACACTTCTCATGGAGCTGAGGGCAGCATGTGAGTAGGGCTACGGGCATGACATGCTGAGTGAACCGGGCAGGCTCTGCCAGCTTCACCATTGCCAGACTGTGAGAGGGGCCTCGTGCATACGGCCCGTGCTGCACATATCTGGCCATCTGGATGTGCTGCTCTGTCCCTTCCTCCACCGTCAGGTTATGCTCCCCCAGAGACACCATAGTGTGGCCAGGTTTGAGGAGGAGAGGAGAGGAGTAGAGTAGAGTGGAGTAGAGAGGAGAGGAACTTATGGGCTGCATGCATTTTCACACTGATTTCAAGAAAGGAAAAAAGGGGGAACACCCACTCGACAAAGCAGTTCCACTCGTTGATGAGGGCACCACTGCACCTTTCCTTCCCATACCAGCCCCCCTTAGTGTTCCACAGGTAGACCTGCCAGGGTCTGGAGTGGGGTTGGCAAACTTCCTGCAACAACGCTCCATCCTCCTCCACTGGAACAGCCGCTAAATAAGAGAGAGAGAGAAAGGGAGAGAGACAAATGGTCATAGTATAGATGTACACTGAGTGTACAAAACAATAAGAACATATTATATACATATTATTCCTAATATTGAGTTGCACCCCCCCATCTTCAGCCTGCTACCCTCAGAACACCCTCAATTCGTTGGGGCATGGACTCTACAAGTTGTCGAAAGCGTTCCACAGGGATGCTGGCCCATGTTGACTCCAATGCTTCCCGCAGATGTGTCAAGTTGGCTGGATGTCCTTTGGGTGGTGGACCATTCTTGATACACATAGGAAGCTGTTGAGCTTGAAAAAACTCAGCAGTGTTGCAGTTCTTTACACAAACCGGTGCGCCTGGCAAGTACTACCATACACTATTCTTAGGCACTTCAATATTTTGTCTTGCCCATTCACCCTCTGAATGGCACATATACACAATCCATGTCTCAGTTGTCTCAAGGCTTAAAAATTATTTAACCTGTCTCCTCCCATTCATCTACACTGATTGAAGTGGATTTAACAAGTGACAATAAGGGGTCATAGCTTTCATCTGGATTCACCTGGTCAGTCTATGTCATTGAAAGATCATAATGTTCATAATGTTTTTTACACTCAGTGTATATCTCCCTCCCTAGCCTCCAAAAAAAGAAGGTATCATTCTTCATGCTCTTGCATGGCATAACAGTCTCATGATGCTGCAGATACTGTGTAATACAGTCTTACCTGCACACCCCAAAGCCAAGGTCATCAGTAGCAGCTTCATTATGTCCTGTTCTCTGTATGAGACTCTGGGTTTAGTCTGTGGTTCTTTTATACCTGTGTATGTATCTGTTTCTCTAGCCTTTAGATCTCTGGGAGTTGACTTCCTGGGCTGCACCTGTGCTTCGTTTTCCTGGCACTTCTCTTATGTTTGTGACTGAATTTACAATTCTTGACATAAGTACAGTAAAGTATTTAGTCAGCCCCCCCCACTGTGATGAAAGTACTCAGTGTTATCTACAATTACGCAACCCCTTGTATCAGTGTGCTGTGCCCTCGTTTAGTAATATCAATTGAAGCTATTCATAAACTGTGGTTTGATTACTAAGAGATTACTGTGAGACAGATAAAGTTGTGAGAGTAATTGGGAAACCAAGATGTGGAAATGCAGGTACTCAGAAGAAGCCTAATCAGGGATTTTAGGTATTTAGTTTGAATACATTTTGAGTCAGTTTGAATGAATCTTTGACTTAGGCTACATCAGATTGGCCATATCCCTGCTAGTGTCACAACACTATGAAGAGATTAACTAACAGTTCAAGATGTGTTTAGATCTCCTCTGTGATCTTGTAGCTCCAGGCTCTTACATCTTCAGTGAACATGATCATATTTGAGGTCAAATGTATTATTTCTGTCTGTTTTCATTGCAGCTTCAAAAGGATCATGAATAGCTCACTTCGAACCTTTCTGAGATCAGAAACCCAGAGGGCACCCTTTTTTCCCACTAATTTAGAAACTCAAGCTCTGGTTGAGAACGTGTCTGTCAGAAACAAGTCACAGGAATCTGTGTTTTCGTTTTCCTCTGTGTTTTCGTTTTCCTCTGTATGACCTCTTTCTTTTATTCAGAGGAGAGGCAGTTTACTCAGTGTTAGGTGGTAGTTATGTACAGTAGGCAGTTGACTCAGTGTTAGGTGGTAGGTTAGGCTTGCCTGTTTTGCATGTTATTTTGGCATTAATACGTGTCACATATCAGTTTGCAAACAATGTAAAAAAAAAAATATCTCATTGAGTTAATAAAGCCGCGTACAAACATTGTCTCTTTTTTGTTTTCTTGAGTAAGGCAGCTCCAAAATGCAAGTGTTTCAGCCTAGCTCAGTGCTTTCTGTGGTGGGACAAGCCAGCAGAAAATAGGAGCGTTGCGCCGTGATTGGCTCAGTGTTCTGTCACTCATGGGGACACTACGTCACCGCCAAGTCCTTAGTAAGGGCAGACATCGAAAATTCAAGCCCTTTGGGTCCTGCTATAGAGTTACATTAGAAGTGCCCTTCCAAGAAGGCTCAAGGTCATTGGCCACAGATAAAATGACGTCAAATCACGTTATATGTACAGTAGCTTTGATTGGACTGATCATGTCAACATCTTACTTTAAAAATCTTAGCTAGCAGTCATCATCATGAATCAAGTCGACAATCTACTGGCAAATCCTTTTTAATCCTTGTCATTGAAGAGAAATAATGAAGAGAAATTATAGATAAAAGGTATCGGTGCTCATCGGCCATTGGACATAAACATTACACATTTACATTTACATTTACGTCATTTAGCAGACGCTCTTATCCAGAGCGACTTACAAATTGGACACAACAAGTTGGAAATCGCAAATTCAACAATGAGTGGTTTGGAAGGAATCGGTGACAGTGGCTAACTGCAAGCATTGCAACTGGGAAGTCGGGAATAAACGAGCTCAGACTGAGAATATATGTTTTGAACGGTCATCCAACTCGGAATTATAAATCCGGCCTCTTTCTCTTTCTTTGATAACAAAATTTGCCCACGAAGGACCACCGCACCACCTTCCTGTTCAAGTGAGCACATCACAACAAGGTGAGTCCAAAAATGTCTTATATGCTGCTGCATAAATGATGTAATATGCCAGGGAGATATGTATACTGTTGCTAAGAAAGTAATACTAAGTGTATGTTGTGTAGTAAGCTGTTAGTAGCCCCTAATAATTTGGTCGATTTTCACCCCTTAATTTCGCCTACTGTTCTGACTTGGTGGGCACATGTAGCCTATAACCTGTTTTAGAGAAATGTAATCATTGAATATTGTAAGAGCTTTCATTGTCTGCTCATATGCCCCCTTTATTTATCCTACGGTTCTGACTTGGTGTACAGGGAGAACACTGTAAGAACGGCCCATGTTCTGAATTCTGTCGCTGTACATTTCAAAAGTGCTGAACAAATAGTTTTATTGACTACGTCCGTCCTGGCTTGCTCATTAATGTCTTAATCGAAATTACGGATTGCCTCTTATCCGCTTGTCCTCCCCTTATGCCATGGTTTGTACATCTCAATTGTCAGTAAAAACCACAATTGTTTAAGCAAGTCAGCCATATCAGCTATGTTTTTTTTAAAGGCAGTAAATGAGGCTGAATGAACTGTTTCGCTGCCAGACAAGGCTCCGCTGATAGCCAGGTGTAGCAGTGGTAAGGTGTGTGGACTGCTGCTGGGACTCAGTTTGTGGGCACCATTTGTCACCGTTATAGTTTAATTAATGTATTGATTAGTGTTGTGTTGTGTAGTGGCTTTGCTGACATGCATCCCACATTTGTATTTTTTGCCCCACCAAGATTTACATGCTAAAATCGCCACTGACAGTAGGTATTGTGAGACTGCATATTGTCCATATTGTAAGCTCTGAGACATGATGTACACATAACCATATTGATGACACGAACCTGTGGGAGAAATGCATAAACATAGCCTACGTTTCTCAACTTTGTCTGATAATGCAACACTAAGCACATTGCTCATACTGACTCATATGAATAATGCCCTTCAAGTAACACATAGAGTTTACTGGTTTTCTACAAACGCATGTTTTTATTTCAAGATAAGTTGACATAAAAAAACATTTAAAAAATGATTTTCCTACTAGCACTGACTTTGCTGATAGCTACTTTATTGTGGAAAAATGTACTTGCCATGACTGTGATATGTGGTTGTCTCACCTAGCTATCTTAATATGAATGCACTAATTGTAAGTCGCTCTGGATAAGAGCCTCTGCTAAATTACTAAAATGTAAAATGTTGACATCAAATAATACTGTATTTCAATCTACACAGACTGAAGCTGATCAGAGGCTCCAGGATGTAGGGGCCCACAGCTGCGACGCTCTCCTCACCAAGGACTTTGAGGACGTTGGGGACACAGAGGGAAACCAGGAAGGGTCTTTACTGTTTGTATAAGATGTGGTAGACCTGGTCCTGCAGGATGCCAGAATAGTAGGCCACCGCCACGGTGGTGCCAGCGTAGGCATTCCTGCGGGACACACAGACACATGGACAATGCATTAACTGTCAGCCTGCTATCTTGACCTGCTGTTCCGTTCTTGTGTGCGTTCGTGCATGTGTCTTACTCTGCCTTCTCCTTCAGCTTCAGGCTGTCCAGCCAGTTGGTGGCGGTGCTGATGGATGTTTCGTAGTAGCTCTTGGACGGCGCTGGTCAGCTTTTCCAGGGTTCCCTGCTCTGCATCAGCCTCGGCAACATCAGCCACCCGGTTCCTCAGGCGCACCCTCCTCAGCTTACCTAGGAAGACGGAGGCCCTGAACAACTGGAAGGGGAGGGTTAGGGTTAGAGAGTCAAAATGGTTGGTTGGTTGGTCAGTCTGTCAGTCAGTCAATGTTGCTGCTCGAGGTGCTCTTATTTGCAGTCTGGAGTGTTTAACGTTTCAAATCAAATCACATTTTATTGGTCGCATACACATGCTTAGCAGATGTTATTGTGGGTGATGCGAAATGCTAATATGATATGGCAACCTTCTGGGATGCGCACAGTGAGGCTGCAAAAAAGACACCCTGGAACAACACCAGTCTGTCAATCAGTCTGTCAGTCTGTCATTCAGTCAGTCAGGGTCTTGGGTGTGTACTTACTGAGGCCCAGAAGAGTGATGAGCACAGTGATGACCAGAAGCTTGTTCATGATGTCACTCAGATCTGTGTGCAAAGCAAACATCTTGCTGAGGTCAGATAAATCATGTATCAACTTGTCCACTAGGTGGCATCATTTCCTCCTCCTTTTCAGCTCTGCTCTTAGCCTTACAGTGAGGGGAAAAAGTATTTGATCACCTGCTGATTTTGTACGTTTGCCTACTGACAAAGACATGATCAGTCTATAATTTTAATGGTAGGTTTATTTGAACAGTGAGAGACAGAATAACAACAAAACAATCCAGAAAAGCGCATGTCAAAAATGTAATAAATTGATTTGCATTTTAATGAGGGAAATAAGTATTTGACCCCTCTGCAAAACATGACTTAGTGCTTGGTGGCAAAACCCTTGTTGGCAATCACAGAGGTCAGATGTTTCTTGTAGTTGGCCACCAGGTTTGCACACATCTCAGGAGGGATTTTGTCCCACTCCTCTTTGCAGATCTTCTCCAAGTCATTAAGGTTTCTAGGCTGACGTTTGGCAACTCGAACCTTCAGCTCCCTCCACAGATTTTCTATGGGATTAAGGTCTGGAGACTGGCTAGGCCACTCCAGGACCTTAATGTGCTTCTTCTTGAGCCACTCCTTTGTTGCCTTGGCCATGTGTTTTGGGTCATTGTCATCCTGGAATACCCATCCACAACCCATTTTCAATGCCCTGGCTGAGGGAAGGAGGTTCTCACCCAAGATTTGATGGTACAATGCGCCGTCCATTGTCCCTTTGATGCGGTGAAGTTGTCCTGTCCCCTTAGCAGAAAAACACCCGCAAAGCATAATGTTTCCACCTCCATGTTTGACGGTGGGGATGGTGTTCTTGGGGTCATAGGCAGCATTCCTCCTCCTCCAAACACGGTGAGCTGAGTTGATGCCAAAGAGCTCGATTTTGGTCTCATCTGACCACAACCCAGTTCTCCTCTGAATCATTCAGATGTTCATTGGCAAACTTCAGACGGGCCTGTATATGTGCTTTCTTGAACAGGGGGACCTTGCGGGCGCTGCAGGATTTCAGTCCTTCACGGCATAGTGTGTTACCAATTGTTTTCTTGTTGACTATGGTCCCAGCTGCCTTGAGATCATTGACAAGATCCTCCCGTGTAATTCTGGGCTGATTCCTCACCGTTCTCATGATCATTGCAACTCCACGAGGAGAGATCTTGCATGGAGCCCCAGGCCGAGGGAGATTGACAGTTATTTTGTGTTTCTTCTATTTGCGAATAATCGCACCAACTGTTGTCACCTTCTCTGCCTGGCGATGGTCTTGTAGCCCATTCCAGCCTGGTGTAGGTCTACAATCTTGTCCCTGACATCCTTGGAGAGCTCTTTGGTCTTGGCCATGGTGGAGAGTTTGGAATCTGATTGATTGCGTTTTTCTGGATTTTGTTGTTTATTCTATCTCTCACTGTTCAAATAAACCTACCATTAAAATTATAGACTGATCATTTATTTGTCAGTGGGCAAACGTACAAAATCAGCAGGGGATCAAATACTTTTTTCCCTCACTGTATCTCATCTCAGCCTCATCTAATCTCTTCTATTTGATCTCAAACATGTTTCTAACAGGTTTCCAATTACTAAGGTAAGGCTATTCTGAGGTTGGCAATGTTTTTAATGACAATGAAACTAGCATTTTTCGTGGTTTCTGTCACACTATGATGCAGCAGACCACGTAGAGATGCAGGATCTTAATTTGACCAGTTTCTCACAGCAGGAAAATAATCCTGGAGAAACAGGAAATGTGAATTATTATGTGGATCATAATTAATGGACATTTTTGTAGGGGTTGATCTTTTTTTTTTTAGGACAAATCAAGTCTGAAATGTTAAATTACACGTTTGCGTTTCCTACATCTGTATAGACATGCCATCATTTCTTTAGTTATTCTGTACAGTTGGAACCCCTCTCAAGACCCTGTACTTGATCTCTCCCAGAGAGCGTTTTGTCCAACAGTCTGGAGACAGACATGTGTAATACCCATCTAATAATACAACACAACACCTTATAACAGTGATATTATCATGACGTGCACCCTGAAGTAGCTACACTAGTAAGAGGTGTTTTATTTATCTCCATGCAGGTGTGTGAACCTAAAGAAGATGGTGATCAGAAAGATGGCGAACCAAAAGATGGTGAACCAAAAGGTGGTGAATCAAACGAAGATGGCTGTACTTACTGTTTCTCCTCTCTGTACTGGGTGACAGGAATTAATAGCAAGCAGTAGCTGAGAGCCAGCAGTGAGCTTGCCTGTATATATATGAGTGGGGATGTGTTGACTTGTCGTTCTCCGAGCCAAAGTGCACTCCTCGTAGATAAACACCCACTGTTCAGGCGTTTGTATATGTGATAAAGTAAGTGAGAGAGAGTGCAGACAGGGTCAAAGATGGAGATGCTATGGCAGTAACATGTTCATAATTTGTTGATTTAGTATCATTTAAGTTTAGTGTAGGGACATCTGTGTATTTGCCAGATCCAGATAGGTGTATTGAAATATAACAGGACAAGTTATCCTGTTTGCTGATTGGTTTTGATTGGGGACTGGTTGATTTCCATTGGTCTTTATTAAGTCAGTAGAGTAACCCATTCATATTATATATTGTGTTCATATTACAACCCCTACCACCACCCCCTTCCACCTACCCCCTCCCATGCCTAAGCACACAGTCCTAAGTCTAGATCACCATTGACACGTTGGTCTGTCTACTACAGGTTCTCACAGACTCCACTGCAGCCAAGTGGTGCTGGTAAACTAGGACAAAGATTCACCAAGTGGTGCTGGTAAACTATAGGTCAATGACTCACTACCAGTGAAAGTTAATGGTGGGGCAGCATGATCTGTTATCACTGAATATCTAATCTGAAGCCCAGGGCTGTAGCTGTGGGCTGTTTAAACTGTATAATTTAAATCTTGAGGTGCATTATGATGAATCTGCCATGGTATTTGAGCAAGGCACTTAACCCTAATTGCTCCTGTAAGTCGCTCTGGATAAGAGCGTCTGCTAAATGACTAAAATGTAAATGTAAAATGTATTTTAGCTAAAAACTCATCCTAATAACATGTCCTGGCTGTGTGTGTGAGGTTAAGTGATTTTACAATAGAGTATGATTGTACATTTCCAGTATTATGTTACATTTCCCGTGTTAGACTTGATTGGTTTAACGGGGGAAAGTGTCTATGGGTCAGGAGAAACTGTAATCCATGCTTCAGTTTTCTTTTAACAGTCACTACAAACTCAACAATAAGTTGTGAAATACTGAACTTTGCCTTAATATGTAAGGCCCCTTTTCTTTTTATACTCAATTTAGTGCTGTGTAAACACTGGCTGTACTCACTGTTTCTCCTCTCCGTACTGGGTGACAGGAATTAATAGCAAGCAGTAGCTGAGAGCCAGCGGTGAGCTTGCCTGTATATATATGAGTGGGGATGTGTTGACTTGTCGTTCTCTGAGTCAAAGTGCACTCCTCTGTTCAGGTGTTGATGAAGAGTGCGAGCGAGAGTGTAAACAGGGTCAAAGATGGAGATGCTATTCCCACGTAATGTGGCCCCGTGTAGCTCAGTTGGTAGAGCATGGCGCTTGCAACGGCAGGGTTGTGGGTTCGATTCCCATGGAGGGCCAGTATGAAAATGTATTCACTAACTGTAAGTCGCTCTGGATAAGAGCGTCTGCTAAATGACTAAAATGTAAATGTCATTTCAATGTGGCGAATTGGGTAATAGTGTGTTGATACGTTGATCAATGAGATTGCAACCTATTTTCACTGACTTAAAAAGACAGCCAAAAGTTTGCTGAATTCCCAATGCGATATCACTATGATTTCAACAATCTAAAAGCACAACCAAATTCCAATGGAAAATCAATGTCAGATTTCTTTGTTTAGTTGTCACCTAAATGTGTTATCACTGTGCTTTCAACCATTTAAAAGCACAACAAATTTCAAATGGCAATACAATGTCAGTTATTTTATACAGCAACTTAAAGGTGCTACACAAAGGATATATATACTTTTTTTGCATTGTAATAAATAAATAAAATCCATAATATATCTGCAGTAATAGTGGAATGATAGTGTTTCACAGGGAGACTTGTTTTGAATGCAGCCCAGTGCTAGGTGAATTGCAACAGCACTGGGCTGCATTCAAAACAAATATCCCCCTCCCGGCGGAGACTTGTGCTTGAGCCTTTTACCTTTGGATTTGGTCCACCAGCTTCAAACAGCTATAAAAATGATGTTGATTGATGTCACGAACCTGTGGGAGAAATGCATAAACATAGCCTACGTTTCTCAACTTTGTCTGATAATGCAACACTAAGCACATTGCTCATACTGACTCATATGAATAATGCCCTTCAAGAAACACATAGGGTTTACTGGTTTTCTACAAACGGCAGTTTACTCAGTGTTAGGTGGTAGTTATGTACAGTAGGCAGTTGACTCAGTGTTAGGTGGTAGGTTAGGCTTGCCTGTTTTGCATGTTATTTTGGCATTAATACGTGTCACATATCAGTTTGCAAACAATGTAAAAAAAAAAATATCTCATTGAGTTAATAAAGCCGCGTACAAACATTGTCTCTTTTTTGTTTTCTTGAGTAAGGCAGCTCCAAAATGCAAGTGTTTCAGCCTAGCTCAGTGCTTTCTGTGGTGGGACAAGCCAGCAGAAAATAGGAGCGTTGCGCCGTGATTGGCTCAGTGTTCTGTCACTCATGGGGACACTACGTCACCGCCAAGTCCTTAGTAAGGGCAGACATCGAAAATTCAAGCCCTTTGGGTCCTGCTATAGAGTTACATTAGAAGTGCCCTTCCAAGAAGGCTCAAGGTCATTGGCCACAGATAAAATGACGTCAAATCACGTTATATGTACAGTAGCTTTGATTGGACTGATCATGTCAACATCTTACTTTAAAAATCTTAGCTAGCAGTCATCATCATGAATCAAGTCGACAATCTACTGGCAAATCCTTTTTAATCCTTGTCATATGAAGAGAAATAATGAAGAGAAATTATAGATAAAAGGTATCGGTGCTCATCGGCCATTGGACATAAACATTACACATTTACATTTACATTTACGTCATTTAGCAGACGCTCTTATCCAGAGCGACTTACAAATTGGACACAACAAGTTGGAAATCGCAAATTCAACAATGAGTGGTTTGGAAGGAATCGGTGACAGTGGCTAACTGCAAGCATTGCAACTGGGAAGTCGGGAATAAACGAGCTCAGACTGAGAATATATGTTTTGAACGGTCATCCAACTCGGAATTATAAATCCGGCCTCTTTCTCTTTCTTTGATAACAAAATTTGCCCACGAAGGACCACCGCACCACCTTCCTGTTCAAGTGAGCACATCACAACAAGGTGAGTCCAAAAATGTCTTATATGCTGCTGCATAAATGATGTAATATGCCAGGGAGATATGTATACTGTTGCTAAGAAAGTAATACTAAGTGTATGTTGTGTAGTAAGCTGTTAGTAGCCCCTAATAATTTGGACGATTTTCACCCCTTAATTTCGCCTACTGTTCTGACTTGGTGGGCACATGTAGCCTATAACCTGTTTTAGAGAAATGTAATCATTGAATATTGTAAGAGCTTTCATTGTCTGCTCATATGCCCCCTTTATTTATCCTACGGTTCTGACTTGGTGTACAGGGAGAACACTGTAAGAACGGCCCATGTTCTGAATTCTGTCGCTGTACATTTCAAAAGTGCTGAACAAATAGTTTTATTGACTACGTCCGTCCTGGCTTGCTCATTAATGTCTTAATCGAAATTACGGATTGCCTCTTATCCGCTTGTCCTCCCCTTATGCCATGGTTTGTACATCTCAATTGTCAGTAAAAACCACAATTGTTTAAGCAAGTCAGCCATATCAGCTATGTTTTTTTTAAAGGCAGTAAATGAGGCTGAATGAACTGTTTCGCTGCCAGACAAGGCTCCGCTGATAGCCAGGTGTAGCAGTGGTAAGGTGTGTGGACTGCTGCTGGGACTCAGTTTGTGGGCACCATTTGTCACCGTTATAGTTTAATTAATGTATTGATTAGTGTTGTGTTGTGTAGTGGCTTTGCTGACATGCATCCCACATTTGTATTTTTTTGCCCCACCAAGATTTACATGCTAAAATCGCCACTGACAGTAGGTATTGTGAGACTGCATATTGTCCATATTGTAAGCTCTGAGACATGATGTACACATAACCATATTGATGACACGAACCTGTGGGAGAAATGCATAAACATAGCCTACGTTTCTCAACTTTGTCTGATAATGCAACACTAAGCACATTGCTCATACTGACTCATATGAATAATGCCCTTCAAGTAACACATAGAGTTTACTGGTTTTCTACAAACGCATGTTTTTATTTCAAGATAAGTTGACATAAAAAAACATTTAAAAAATGATTTTCCTACTAGCACTGACTTTGCTGATAGCTACTTTATTGTGGAAAAATGTACTTGCCATGACTGTGATATGTGGTTGTCTCACCTAGCTATCTTAATATGAATGCACTAATTGTAAGTCGCTCTGGATAAGAGCCTCTGCTAAATTACTAAAATGTAAAATGTTGACATCAAATAATACTGTATTTCAATCTACACAGACTGAAGCTGATCAGAGGCTCCAGGATGTAGGGGCCCACAGCTGCGACGCTCTCCTCACCAAGGGACTTTGAGGACGTTGGGGACACAGAGGGAAACCAGGAAGGGTCTTTACTGTTTGTATAAGATGTGGTAGACCTGGTCCTGCAGGATGCCAGAATAGTAGGCCACCGCCACGGTGGTGCCAGCGTAGGCATTCCTGCGGGACACACAGACACATGGACAATGCATTAACTGTCAGCCTGCTATCTTGACCTGCTGTTCCGTTCTTGTGTGCGTTCGTGCATGTGTCTTACTCTGCCTTCTCCTTCAGCTTCAGGCTGTCCAGCCAGTTGGTGGCGGTGCTGATGGATGTTTCGTAGTAGCTCTTGACGGCGCTGGTCAGCTTTTCCAGGGTTCCCTGCTCTGCATCAGCCTCGGCAACATCAGCCACCGGTTCCTCAGGCGCACCCTCCTCAGCTTACCTAGGAAGACGGAGGCCCTGAACAACTGGAAGGGGAGGGTTAGGGTTAGAGAGTCAAAATGGTTGGTTGGTTGGTCAGTCTGTCAGTCAGTCAATGTTGCTGCTCGAGGTGCTCTTATTTGCAGTCTGGAGTGTTTAACGTTTCAAATCAAATCACATTTTATTGGTCGCATACACATGCTTAGCAGATGTTATTGTGGGTGATGCGAAATGCTAATATGATATGGCAACCTTCTGGGATGCGCACAGTGAGGCTGCAAAAAAGACACCCTGGAACAACACCAGTCTGTCAATCAGTCTGTCAGTCTGTCATTCAGTCAGTCAGGGTCTTGGGTGTGTACTTACTGAGGCCCAGAAGAGTGATGAGCACAGTGATGACCAGAAGCTTGTTCATGATGTCACTCAGATCTGTGTGCAAAGCAAACATCTTGCTGAGGGTCAGATAAATCATGTATCAACTTGTCCACTAGGTGGCATCATTTCCTCCTCCTTTTCAGCTCTGCTCTTAGCCTTACAGTGAGGGGAAAAAGTATTTGATCACCTGCTGATTTTGTACGTTTGCCTACTGACAAAGACATGATCAGTCTATAATTTTAATGGTAGGTTTATTTGAACAGTGAGAGACAGAATAACAACAAAACAATCCAGAAAAGCGCATGTCAAAAATGTAATAAATTGATTTGCATTTTAATGAGGGAAATAAGTATTTGACCCCTCTGCAAAACATGACTTAGTGCTTGGTGGCAAAACCCTTGTTGGCAATCACAGAGGTCAGATGTTTCTTGTAGTTGGCCACCAGGTTTGCACACATCTCAGGAGGGATTTTGTCCCACTCCTCTTTGCAGATCTTCTCCAAGTCATTAAGGTTTCTAGGCTGACGTTTGGCAACTCGAACCTTCAGCTCCCTCCACAGATTTTCTATGGGATTAAGGTCTGGAGACTGGCTAGGCCACTCCAGGACCTTAATGTGCTTCTTCTTGAGCCACTCCTTTGTTGCCTTGGCCATGTGTTTTGGGTCATTGTCATCCTGGAATACCCATCCACAACCCATTTTCAATGCCCTGGCTGAGGGAAGGAGGTTCTCACCCAAGATTTGATGGTACAATGCGCCGTCCATTGTCCCTTTGATGCGGTGAAGTTGTCCTGTCCCCTTAGCAGAAAAACACCCGCAAAGCATAATGTTTCCACCTCCATGTTTGACGGTGGGGATGGTGTTCTTGGGGTCATAGGCAGCATTCCTCCTCCTCCAAACACGGTGAGCTGAGTTGATGCCAAAGAGCTCGATTTTGGTCTCATCTGACCACAACCCAGTTCTCCTCTGAATCATTCAGATGTTCATTGGCAAACTTCAGACGGGCCTGTATATGTGCTTTCTTGAACAGGGGGACCTTGCGGGCGCTGCAGGATTTCAGTCCTTCACGGCATAGTGTGTTACCAATTGTTTTCTTGTTGACTATGGTCCCAGCTGCCTTGAGATCATTGACAAGATCCTCCCGTGTAATTCTGGGCTGATTCCTCACCGTTCTCATGATCATTGCAACTCCACGAGGAGAGATCTTGCATGGAGCCCCAGGCCGAGGGAGATTGACAGTTATTTTGTGTTTCTTCTATTTGCGAATAATCGCACCAACTGTTGTCACCTTCTCTGCCTGGCGATGGTCTTGTAGCCCATTCCAGCCTGGTGTAGGTCTACAATCTTGTCCCTGACATCCTTGGAGAGCTCTTTGGTCTTGGCCATGGTGGAGAGTTTGGAATCTGATTGATTGCGTTTTTCTGGATTTTGTTGTTGTTATTCTATCTCTCACTGTTCAAATAAACCTACCATTAAAATTATAGACTGATCATTTATTTGTCAGTGGGCAAACGTACAAAATCAGCAGGGGATCAAATACTTTTTTCCCTCACTGTATCTCATCTCAGCCTCATCTAATCTCTTCTATTTGATCTCAAACATGTTTCTAACAGGTTTCCAATTACTAAGGTAAGGCTATTCTGAGGTTGGCAATGTTTTTAATGACAATGAAACTAGCATTTTTCGTGGTTTCTGTCACACTATGATGCAGCAGACCACGTAGAGATGCAGGATCTTAATTTGACCAGTTTCTCACAGCAGGAAAATAATCCTGGAGAAACAGGAAATGTGAATTATTATGTGGATCATAATTAATGGACATTTTTGTAGGGGTTGATCTTTTTTTTTTTAGGACAAATCAAGTCTGAAATGTTAAATTACACGTTTGCGTTTCCTACATCTGTATAGACATGCCATCATTTCTTTAGTTATTCTGTACAGTTGGAACCCCTCTCAAGACCCTGTACTTGATCTCTCCCAGAGAGCGTTTTGTCCAACAGTCTGGAGACAGACATGTGTAATACCCATCTAATAATACAACACAACACCTTATAACAGTGATATTATCATGACGTGCACCCTGAAGTAGCTACACTAGTAAGAGGTGTTTTATTTATCTCCATGCAGGTGTGTGAACCTAAAGAAGATGGTGATCAGAAAGATGGCGAACCAAAAGATGGTGAACCAAAAGGTGGTGAATCAAACGAAGATGGCTGTACTTACTGTTTCTCCTCTCTGTACTGGGTGACAGGAATTAATAGCAAGCAGTAGCTGAGAGCCAGCAGTGAGCTTGCCTGTATATATGAGTGGGGATGTGTTGACTTGTCGTTCTCCGAGCCAAAGTGCACTCCTCGTAGATAAACACCCACTGTTCAGGCGTTTGTATATGTGATAAAGTAAGTGAGAGAGAGTGCAGACAGGGTCAAAGATGGAGATGCTATGGCAGTAACATGTTCATAATTTGTTGATTTAGTATCATTTAAGTTTAGTGTAGGGACATCTGTGTATTTGCCAGATCCAGATAGGTGTATTGAAATATAACAGGACAAGTTATCCTGTTTGCTGATTGGTTTTGATTGGGGACTGGTTGATTTCCATTGGTCTTTATTAAGTCAGTAGAGTAACCCATTCATATTATATATTGTGTTCATATTACAACCCCTACCACCACCCCCCTTCCACCTACCCCCTCCCATGCCTAAGCACACAGTCCTAAGTCTAGATCACCATTGACACGTTGGTCTGTCTACTACAGGTTCTCACAGACTCCACTGCAGCCAAGTGGTGCTGGTAAACTAGGACAAAGATTCACCAAGTGGTGCTGGTAAACTATAGGTCAATGACTCACTACCAGTGAAAGTTAATGGTGGGGCAGCATGATCTGTTATCACTGAATATCTAATCTGAAGCCCAGGGCTGTAGCTGTGGGCTGTTTAAACTGTATAATTTAAATCTTGAGGTGCATTATGATGAATCTGCCATGGTATTTGAGCAAGGCACTTAACCCTAATTGCTCCTGTAAGTCGCTCTGGATAAGAGCGTCTGCTAAATGACTAAAATGTAAATGTAAAATGTATTTTAGCTAAAAACTCATCCTAATAACATGTCCTGGCTGTGTGTGTGAGGTTAAGTGATTTTACAATAGAGTATGATTGTACATTTCCAGTATTATGTTACATTTCCCGTGTTAGACTTGATTGGTTTAACGGGGGAAAGTGTCTATGGGTCAGGAGAAACTGTAATCCATGCTTCAGTTTTCTTTTAACAGTCACTACAAACTCAACAATAAGTTGTGAAATACTGAACTTTGCCTTAATATGTAAAGCCCCTTTTCTTTTTATACTCAATTTAGTGCTGTGTAAACACTGGCTGTACTCACTGTTTCTCCTCTCCGTACTGGGTGACAGGAATTAATAGCAAGCAGTAGCTGAGAGCCAGCGGTGAGCTTGCCTGTATATATATATGAGTGGGGATGTGTTGACTTGTCGTTCTCTGAGTCAAAGTGCACTCCTCTGTTCAGGTGTTGATGAAGAGTGCGAGCGAGAGTGTAAACAGGGTCAAAGATGGAGATGCTATTCCCACGTAATGTGGCCCCGTGTAGCTCAGTTGGTAGAGCATGGCGCTTGCAACGGCAGGGTTGTGGGTTCGATTCCCATGGAGGGCCAGTATGAAAATGTATTCACTAACTGTAAGTCGCTCTGGATAAGAGCGTCTGCTAAATGACTAAAATGTAAATGTCATTTCAATGTGGCGAATTGGGTAATAGTGTGTTGATACGTTGATCAATGAGATTGCAACCTATTTTCACTGACTTAAAAGACAGCCAAAAGTTTGCTGAATTCCCAATGCGATATCACTATGATTTCAACAATCTAAAAGCACAACCAAATTCCAATGGAAAATCAATGTCAGATTTCTTTGTTTAGTTGTCACCTAAATGTGTTATCACTGTGCTTTCAACCATTTAAAAGCACAACAAATTTCAAATGGCAATACAATGTCAGTTATTTTATACAGCAACTTAAAGGTGCTACACAAAGGATATATATACTTTTTTTGCATTGTAATAAATAAATAAAATCCATAATATATCTGCAGTAATAGTGGAATGATAGTGTTTCACAGGGAGACTTGTTTTGAATGCAGCCCAGTGCTAGGTGAATTGCAACAGCACTGGGCTGCATTCAAAACAAATATCCCCCTCCCGGCGGAGACTTGTGCTTGAGCCTTTTACCTTTGGATTTGGTCCACCAGCTTCAAACAGCTATAAAAATGATGTTGATTGATGTCACGAACCTGTGGGAGAAATGCATAAACATAGCCTACGTTTCTCAACTTTGTCTGATAATGCAACACTAAGCACATTGCTCATACTGACTCATATGAATAATGCCCTTCAAGAAACACATAGGGTTTACTGGTTTTCTACAAACGCATGTTTTTATTTCAAGAAAAGTTGACATAAACAAACATTTAAAAAATGATTTTCCTACTAGCACTGACTTTGCTGATAGCTACTTTATTGTGGAAAAAATGTACTTGCCATGACTGTGATATGTGGTTGTCTCACCTAGCTATCTTAATATGAATTCACTAATTGTAAGTCACTCTGGATAAGAGCCTCTGCTAAATTACTAAAATGTAAAATGTTGACATCAAATAATACTGTATTTCAATCTACACAGACTCCAGGGGGACGTCACCGAGGGTTGGAGGTCCGGTGGAGCTGATCAGAGGCTCCAGGATGTAGGGGCCCACAGCTGCGACGCTCTCCTCACCAAGGGACTTTGAGGACGTTGGGGACACAGAGGGAAACCAGGAAGGGTCTTTACTGTTGGTATAAGATGTGGTAGACCTGGTCGTGCAGGATGCCAGAGTAGGTGCTCACCGCCACGGTGGTGTCAATGAAGGCATTCCTGCAGGACACACAGACACATGGACAATGCATTAACTGTCAGCCTGCTATCTTGACCTGCTGTTCTGTTCTTTTGTGTGTGCGTGCGTGTGTCTTACTTGGCCTTCTCCTCCAGCTTCATGCCCTTGATGCTGTCCAGCCAGCTGGTGGCGGTGCTGATGGATGTTTCGTAGTAGCTCTTGACGGCGCTGGTCAGCTTTTCCAGGGTTCCCTGCTCTGCATCAGCCTCGGCAACATCAGCCACCGGTTCCTCAGGCGCACCCTCCTCAGCTTGCCTAGGCAGACGGAGACCCTGAACACCTGGAAGGGGAGGGTTAGGGTTAGAGAGTCAAAATGGTTGGTTGGTTGGTTGGTCAGTCTATCAGTCAGTCAATGTTGCCGCTCGAGGTGCTCTTATTTGCAGTCTGGAGTGTTTAACGTTTCCAATCAAATCACATTTTATTGTTCACATACACATGCTTAGCAGATGTTATTGTGGGTGATGCGAAATGCTAATATGATATGGCAACCTTCTGGGATGCGCACAGTGAGGCTGCAAAAAAGACACCCTGGAACAACACCAGTCTGTCAATCAGTCTGTCAGTCTGTCATTCAGTCAGTCAGGGTCTTGGGTGTGTACTTACTGAGGCCCAGAAGAGTGATGAGCACAGTGATGACCAGAAGCTTGTTCATGATGTCACTCAGATCTGTGTGCAAAGCAAACATCTTGCTGAGGGTCAGATAAATCATGTATCAACTTGTCCACTAGGTGGCATCATTTCCTCCTCCTTTTCAGCTCAGCTCTTAGCCTTATCTCATCTCAGCCTCATCTAATCTCTTATTTTTGATGGCAAACATGTTTCTAACAGGTTTCCAATGACTAAGGTAAGGCTATTTTTAGGTTGGCAATGTTTTTAATGACAATGAAACTAGCATTTTTCGTGGTTTCTGTCACACTATGATGCAGCAGACCACATAGAGATGCAGGATCTTAATTTGACCAGTTTCTCACAGCAGGAAAATAATCCTGGAGAAACAGGAAATGTGAATTATTATGTGGATCATAATTAATGGACATTTTTGTAGGGGTTGATACATTTTTTGTTAGGACAAATCAAGTCTGAAATGTTAAATTACACGTTTGCGTTTCCTACATCTGTATAGACATGCCATCATTTCTTTAGTTATTCTGTTCAGTTGGAACCCCTCTCAAGACCCTGTACTTGATCTCTCCCAGAGAGCGTTTTGTCCAACAGTCTGGAGACAGACATGTGTAATACCCATCTAATAATACAACACAACACCTTATAACAGTGATATTATCATCACGTGCACCCTGAAGTAGCTACACTAGTAAGAGGTGTTTTATTTATCTCCATGCAGGTGTGTGAACCTAAAGAAGATGGTGAACAGAAAGATGGTGAACCAAAAGCTGGTGAATCAAACAAAGATGGCTGTACTCACTGTTTCTCCTCTCCGTACTGGGTGACAGCAATTAATAGCAAGCAGTAGCTGAGAGCCAGCAGTGAGCTTGCCTGTATATATATGAGTGGGGATGTGTTGACTTGTCGTTCTCCGAGCCAAAGTGCACTCCTCAGAGATAAACACCCACTGTTCAGGTGTTTGTATATGTGATAAAGAAAGTGAGAGAGAGTGTAGACAGGGTCAAAATGGAGATGCTATGGCAGTGACATGTTCATAATGTGTTGATTTAGTATCATTTGAGTTTAGTGTAGGGACATCTGTGTATTTGCTAATCCAGATAGGTGTATTGAAATATAACAAGACAAGTTATCCTGCTTGCTGATTGGTTTTGATTGGGGACTGGTTGATTTCCATTGGTCTTTATTAAGTCAGTAGAGTAACCCATTCATATTATATATTGTGTTCATATTACAACCCCTACCACCACCCCCTTCCACCTACCCCCTCCCATGCCTAAGCACACAGTCCTAAGTCTAGATCACCATTGACACGTTGGTCTGGCTACTACAGGTTCTCACAGACTCCACTGCAGCCAAGTGGTGCTGGTAAACTAGGACAAAGATTCACCAAGTGGTGCTGGTAAACTATAGGTCAATGACTCACTACCAGTGAAAGTTAATGGTGGGGCAGCATGATCTGTTATCACTGAATATCTAATCTGAAGCCCAGTGCTGTAGCTGTGGGCTGTTTAAACTGTATAATTTAAATCTTGAGGTGCATTATGATGAATCTGCCATGGTCTTTTAGCTAAAAACTCCTCCTAATAACCTGTCCTGGCTGTGTGTGTGAGGTTAAGTGATTTTACAATAGAGTATGATTGTACATTTCCAGTATTATGTTACATTTCCCGTGTTAGACTTGATTGGTTTAACGGGGGAGTTCAGTATTTTTGTCCAACTTCATATTAGACGTTTCCTCACCCTGAAGGTGTCTATGGGTCAGGAGAAACTGTAATCCATGCTTCAGTTTTCTTTTAACAGACACTACAAACTCAACAATAAGTTGTGAAATACTGAACTTTGCCTTAATATGTAAAGCCCCTTTTCTTTGTATACTCAATTTAGTGCTGTGTAAACACTCTAGTCACCTGATTCCCTGTCACAACGTCAGGTTGTTTTGTGCCCTGTCAGTATGGATCACACATTGGCACACAGTTCTCTGGTAGGTGGTGGTGATAAACTGATGCACCTAATGTCTTGACATTTGTATGTCACTTTGAGATTTGCTGTAAAATGAAAAGCGTTGACTGAATAGAAGATATTAATATATGTATCAGTTGACATAGCAAGGGAATTGTCAAGGAAGGACAGAGTAATGCAAATGTTCTTAGGTCATCTGTAGCACTAAAGCAAAAACTTCCTGACCATATCCCTTCTCACTGATCATTGGTCGAATGGGAAGGGTCGTGCCCTTGATCATTATACAATCTGTTTGGCACAGAATTAGCTTTTGGAGTGAGATTGAAGTCGAACTCATTAAACGTATTTTAATTGGGGTATGTGTCTTATTTATTTGATTATTAATTTAGGACCTTTATTTAGCCAAGGAGGTTATGAAGAACATATTCAACTACATAGCGACCTGGCAAGAGGGTGCAAGTGAAACAGAGCAGCAACAGCAGACAAAATATTTGCACTCTGTGTTGGACCACCTGTATGCCTGCTGTATTTCTCTCTGGTAGTGGGAAAAACGTGTTGGACTTGTGAGACTCGGTTGCCCAGTTCAGGAAATATATTGTTCTATCCTTCCTCTGTACTCTACTATTCTGGACTGGACTGTTCTGTACTGTTCTGTACTGTTCTGTACTGTTCTGTACTGTTCTGTACTGTTCTGGGCTGTTCTGTTCTGGACTGTTCTTTTCTGTTCTGGACTATTCTGTTCTGTTCTGGACTGTTCTGTTTTTGACAGTTCTGGACAGTTCTGGACAGTTCTGTACTGTTCTGGACTGTTCTGGACTGTTCTGTTCTGGACTGTTCTGTTCTGGACAATTCTGTTCTGTTCTGGACTGTTCTGTACTGTTCTTTACTGTTCTGGACTGTTCTGGACTGTTCTGTTCTGGACAATTCTGTTCTGTTCTGGACTGCTCTGTTCTGTACTATTCTGTTCTGTTCTGGACTGTTCTGGACTGTTCTGGACTGTTCTGTTCTGGACAATTCTGTTCTGTTCTGGACTGTTCTGTTCTGGACTGTTCTGTACTATTCTGTTCTGTTCTGGACTGTTCTGTTCTGTTCGGTACTATTCTGTACTGGTCTGTAATGTTCATCATACAACTCTGGGAGATAAGCATGAACATATCCTACATTACACAACTTTGTCTAATAATACAAAACTGAACGAAGTGGTCTCAAGAAACACATAGGGTCTACTGTTTTTTTGTAAATTCATGTTTTTATTTCAAGATAATTTGTTGACATAAAATAATACAGTATTTCAATCTGTTCCAGATGTTCCTGAAGTCTGACGTCAGAGTCATTTGAGTCTACTGCACCACTGGGCACCACTATAATTTGACATGCACTGTGTTTCTGCCCTCCTGGGTTTCCTGTGGTGAAACATTAGGGCTCTTTTCTTCATTCATAATGGTAAGGTTCTGTGTGCTGTCTGAGGTGAGCCTAAAATCCGCATTCCATGTTCCGCTTGTGTTGAGCTTACCAAGTCCGCTACTGTTGTTCTGGCTGTACTGTGTTCTGGAATGCTCAGGAGAACTCTGTGTGTCCGAACAGGGTGGGTAGGGGATATTGGCACAATGTAGTAGAGAATACATGCACCCTGGGTTGGCTGGATGTGATTTGCCAGTTCAGAGTGGTGTGTTAGGGGAGGGTGGCGGAGAGAGTAGGGGCCCACAGCTGTGACGGTCTCCTCACCAAGGGACTTTGAGGATGCAGAGGGAAGCAAGGATTTATATTTACTGTTGGTGTAAGATGTGGTAGACCTGGTCCTGCAGGATGCCAGAGTAGGTGCTCACTGCGGTGGTGGTGTCAATGTAGGCATTCCTGATGGACACATGGACAATAAATTAGTTGTCAGCCTGCTATCTTGACTTGCTGTGCTGTTCTTGTCTGTGTGTGTGTATCTTACTTGGCCTTCTCCTGCAGCTTCAGGCCCTTGATGTTTTCCAGCCAGCCGGTGGCGGTGTTGACGGATGTTTCGTAGTAGTTCTTGATGGCGCTGGCCAGCTTTCCCAGGGTTCCCTGCTCTAATGCGGCAGCGGCCTCGACAACCTCAGCAGCCTCGGCAACATCAGCCACCGGGGCCGGTTCCTCAATCACGGCCTCCTCAGCCGCGCGCTCCTCAGCTTGCCTGGGCAAACGGATGCCCTGAGCACCTGGAAGGGAGGGGAGGGTTAGGGTTAGAGGTTCAAAGTGTGTGTGCCAGTCTACATTTAGCCGGCTCAAAATGGTTGGTTGGTCAGTCTGTCAGTCAGTCAGTCGATGGTGACGCTCCAGGTGGACTTTTTTTCAGTCTGGAGAAGTTTAAACGTTTCAAGAGCCACACCAATATGGCAACCTTCTGGGATGCACAGTGAGGCTGCAAAAAGACACCCTGGAACAACACCAGTCTGTCAGTCAGTCTGTCAGTCAGTCAGGGTCTTGACTGTGTACTTACTGAGGCCCAGAAGTGCTATGAGCACGGTGATGACCAAAATCTTGTTCATGATGTCACTCAGATCTGTGGGCAAAGAAAACATATTGGTGAGGGTCAGACAAATCATGTATCAACATGTCTTTCTGGGATTCTGTCCCACTATGATACAGCAGACAACATATAGACATGCCATTATTTCTTTAGTTACTCTGTACAGTTGGAACCCCTCTCAAGACCCTGTACTTGATCTCTCCCAGAGAGCGTTTTGTCCAACAGTCTGGAGACAGACATGTGTTTACCCGTCTAATAATACAACACAACACCTTGTAACAGTGATATTATCATGACGTGCACCCTGAAGTAGCTACACTAGTAAGAGGTGTTTTCTTTTTCTCCATGCAGGTGTGAGAACCTAAAGATGATGGTGAATCAGACAAAGATGGCTGTACTCACTGTTTCTCCTCTCCGTACTGGGTGACAGGAATGTATAGCAAGCAGTAGCTGAGAGCCAGCGGTGAGCTTGCCTGTATATATATGAGTGGGGATGTGTTGACTTGTCGTTCTGTAACGATCCCGGCAGTCTGAGTCGGGTCCTGTCTGGTGACTAGTTTTTCTGTTCGTGATCTCCAGTTTCCCGAGGGTTCGGGAACGCTCCGGGGAGCTCTCTTGTTTTCCGCACCTGCATCCCATCAGCAATCTGCACACCTGGTCCTGATCATCACCCTTCTTAGGCTCTGGCCTAACATCCATTCCCTGCCGGATCGTTAGCCATGAACAGTAGGTTTACCAGAGTATCAGTCTTAGAGCTTCTAGCGTTAGTTTTGTTGTTTTTGCACCTTGTTGGTTTGTTGTTTACTTACCTCCGTTTTGTTCCATCTGCAGTCACTCGTCCGGAACCTTCATCCAACCTCTGCCTGGTGGTCGGCGGCTGCCGAGCCATGATGGGATCAACCACTGCACCTCCAACAACTAATCAACGCCGCCCGCTCTGTTCCCTGGATTATTCAGCATCACTCTTGAATTTGTAAATAAACACTCACCTTCGTTTCAACTTACCTTGTCCTGGTCTGCTTCTGGGTTCTGGCTTTGTAACTCGTGACAGAACGATCCGGCCAGTAATGAACCCAGCGGACCTGGACTCTGTTCGCCATGCCATTACCCATCAGGAGAAGATGTTGGGCCATCATAGCACGGTACTACAGGGAGATCGCGTTGTCAGTTCGGAACCTTTCTACCGGTCTGACGGAGGTCCAGAACCAACGCAAGTTTCCGGTGGAGGATCCACTACCGGTTTCACCCATCTCGCCTGCCGCTTCTGGAGCTGTGTCCTTCCGTGAGCCCAAGGTTCCGACGCCGGATAAATATGAGGGGGAGCTGGGAAGATGCCGTTCCTTCCTTATGCAGTGTGGATTAGTGTTCGATCTACAGCCCTACTCTTATGCCACAGACAAGGCTAGGATAGCCTTTGTGATTGAGTTGCTGCGTGGTCGAGCGCTGGAGTGGGCTTCAGCCGTTTGGGAACGACAGGATCCCTGCATGGCTTCATACCAGGGGTTCACGGCCGAGATGAGGAAGCTCTTCGACCATTCCGTCCGAGGGAGGGACGCAGCTAGGCGCCTGTTTTCGCTTCGCCAAGGAACTCGCAGCGTGGCCGACTTCGTGATCGAGTTCAAGACGTTGGCTGTGGAGAGTGGGTGGAATGAGGAGTCTCTGCAAGCGGCCTTTTACCAGGGTCTGTCGGAGCAGCTCAAGGATGAGTTGATCTCCTATCCGGAGCCTAGTGACCTGGACAGCTTGGTAGCCTTGTCTATTCGGGTGGATAATCGAGTCCGAGAGCGAAGGAGGGAGAAGCAATGGGTTCCGTCCAACCGATCAGCTTCTCAGGTTCCAGTCGGGTCGGGGATTGGATCAGAATACGTCGATCATCGGCCACCACACAGGATTAGTGGAGAGGTTCTGTCTCCCGATTCTGAACCCATGCAAGTGGGGCGGCACGGGTTAACCAAGGAGGAGCGCCAACACAGACGTAGGACTAACTGTTGCCTTTACTGTGGTGGTTCGGGACATTACCTCGCCACTGGTTGCCGGCGGTCGTCAAACTGCGCGGCTCGCTAAAGTTGGGAGGACTTTTAGCGAGCCAGTTTCGACCTCTCAATACCTCTGTCAGACCCCGTTTCCCGGCTACCCTTATGAACAGGAATCAGAGCTTAGCGATTAACGCTTTTATCGATTCAGGTGCCGATGGAAGCTTTCTAGATGCCGAGTTGGTGGAACAGCTGGGGCTTTCCAAGGAGCAATTGCCGGAAGCCATTGAAGCTACCACTCTGGACGGCAGTAGTCTGGCACGTATCACGATGAGGACTGAACCGGTTAAGATGCTGTTGTCGGGGAATCATTCTGAGATGATTTCATTCTTCATTCTGCCGTCTTCCCATGTTCCTCTGGTCCTTGGATACCCCTGGCTGAAGGAACACAATCCCACGTTCGATTGGGTGACGGGCAAGGTAACGAGTTGGAGCCTTGATTGTCATGCTAACTGTCTCAAGACTGCCTGTCCCCATTCGGTTCCCAGTCAGGTGATTGAGGCTAAACCCCCAGATTTGTCCCTGGTTCCCGAGACATATCACGATTTGGGGGAAGTTTTCAGTAAGCAGAAGGCTCTGTCACTCCCTCCCCACCGACCATATGATTGTGCCATCAACCTGTTCCCTGGAGCTGTCTACCCCAAGGGAAGGTTATACAGTATCTCCCGACCTGAACGTGAGGCTTTGGAGACCTACATCAAGGAGTCCCTAGCTGCTGGTCTCGTTCGTCCCTCGTCATCACCCCTGGGGGCAGGATTCTTCTTTGTGGGTAAGAAGGATGGCTCTCTTCGACCGTGTATTGATTATCGGGGGTTGAATGACATCACGGTCAAGAACAAGTATCCCCTGCCCTTGATGAGTTCTGCCTTCGACTCCTTACAGGGTGCTACGGTGTTCACCAAGCTAGACCTACGCAATGCGTATCACATGGTCCGGATCAGAGAGGGGGACGAGTGGTTGACGGGTTTCAATACACCGATGGGTCACTTCGAGTATCAGGTGATGCCGTTTGGACTGACCAATGCTCCAGCGGTATTCCAGAGTATGGTGAACGACGTCCTGAGAGATATGATCGGTCTCTTTGTGTTTGTTTACCTGGATGACATTCTGATCTTCTCGAAGGAACCTTCCGACCACGTCCAGCATGTCCGGCAGGTTCTGCAGCGATTGTTGGAGAATCGCCTGTTCGTGAAGGCCGAGAAGTGCGAGTTTCACGCCCACACGACATCCTTTCTCGGGTACATCATCTCCAGGGGAGAGATTAGGATGGACCAGGAGAAGGTTAGAGCGGTTCTGGAATGGGCCCAGCCCGGTACGAGATTGCAGCTCCAGAGATTTTTGGGGTTTGCGAATTTCTACCGCAGATTCATCCGGGATTACAGCCGTGTGGCCGCTCCGTTAACTGCCTTGACTTCCAGTATCAGGACCTTCAAGTGGAATCCGGAGGCGGATCGAGCGTTTCTGGATTTGAAGAGGCGATTCACCAACGCACCGATTCTCTCTCAACCGGACACGGCCCGTCAGTTCGTCGTTGAAGTGGACGCGTCTGATGTGGGAGTTGGCGCCATCCTGTCGCAGCGATGCTCCACGGACAGTAAACTCCATCCCTGCGCCTACTACTCTCGTCGCCTTTCGCCTGCGGAGAGGAATTACGATGTGGGTAACCGGGAGCTTCTCGCGGTGAAACTTGCCTTGGAGGAGTGGCGCCACTGGTTGGAGGGGCGGAGCAACCGTTTATTGTCTGGACTGACCACAAGAATCTTGCTTACGTGCAATCGGCTAGACGTCTCAACTCCCGTCAGGCCAGGTGGTCGTTGTTTTTCGGACGATTCAATTTTTCCCTGACGTTCCGACCTGGATCTAAGAACGGCAAGGCGGACGCCTTGTCCCGGATGTTCTCCAAGACGGAGGAGAGTGGGTCCAAGACCGAGACAATTCTCCCCCGGAACTGCGTCGTGGGAGCAGTTATGTGGAAGATTGAGGAGGAGGTGATGGCGGCCCTTCGGACTCAGCCCGGTCCCGGTAACGGTCCACCCGGTCGGTTGTTTGTGCCTGAGTCGGTTCGTCCTGCTGTCCTCAAATGGTCCCACGCCAGCAAGATGGCTTGTCACCCTGGCGTGGCTCGGACGATGGCGTTTCTTCGCAGACGTTTTTGGTGGCCTGCCATGGCCGAGGATACTCGGGGTTTTGTTGCTGCCTGTCCAGTGTGTGCGCAGAATAAGAGTACCAATCGGCCCAGCTCTGGACTACTTCACCCCCTTCCTATTCCCCGGCGACCATGGTCGCATCTGGCCCTGGACTTCGTCACTGGGTTGCCCGCTTCTGAGGGGAACACGGTCGTTCTGACTATCGTGGACAGATTCAGCAAGTTCGCCCACTTTGTGCCAATTGCCAAGCTTCCCTCTGCCTCGGAGACGTCCGAGATCCTGGTTAGGGAGGTTTTCAGGGTCCACGGTTTGCCCAGTGATATCGTTTCCGACCGTGGCCCTCAGTTTACCTCTGCTGTCTGGAAGTCCTTCTGTTTGGCCATTGGAGCTACAGTCAGTCTCACATCTGGTTTTCACCCCCAATCCAATGGTCAGGCGGAGAGAGCCAACCAGAAGATGGAATCCACGCTACGCTGCCTGGTCTCTTCCAACCCCACCTCCTGGGTCTCTCAGTTGCCTTGGGTTGAGTATGCCCACAATACTCTCCCTACATCTGCCACTGGGATGTCTCCCTTCCAGTGCCT
Source organism: Coregonus clupeaformis (assembly GCF_020615455.1). NCBI lineage: Eukaryota > Metazoa > Chordata > Actinopteri > Salmoniformes > Salmonidae > Coregonus > Coregonus clupeaformis. The sequence goes on along the minus strand of NC_059219.1, from coordinate 21,471,996 downwards.
GTATGGCTACCAACCTCCCTTGTTCCCTTCTCAGGAGAAGGAGCTCTCAGTGCCTTCTGTTCAGGCCCATATTCGTCGTTGCCACCGGACCTGGCATCGGGCCAGAAAGGCACTCCTTAGAGTTTCGGACCGGTATCAGCTCCAGGCGAATCGTCGCCGGATCCCCGCTCCCACCTATTCCATCGGAGATAGGGTCTGGTTGGCCACACGGGATCTTCCGTTACGGACTGAGTCTAGGAAGTTGTTACCGAGTTCATTGGTCCGTTTGTGGTGGAGAAGGTGATCAATCCGGTGGCAGTTCGACTCAAACTCCCGAGGACGCTCAGAGTCCATCCCACCTTTCATGTCTCCTGCCTCAAGCCTGTTTTCCTCAGTCCTCTGTTGCCTCCTCCGCCTCCTCCTCCTCCTCCTCGGATGATCGGAGGTGGTCCTGCCTACACGGTGCGTCGCATCATGGATTCCAGACGGCGGGGCCGGGGTTTCCAGTATCTCGTGGACTGGGAGGGGTATGGTCCTGAAGAGAGGAGTTGGATTCCGCGGCGACAGGTCCTAGATGCTGACCTCATCAGTGACTTCTACCGCCTCCATCCTGGCGCTCCGGGGAGTCCGCCCGGTGGCGTTCGTCGGAGGGGGTACTGTAACGATCCCGGCAGTCTGAGTCGGGTCCTGTCTGGTGACTAGTTTTTCTGTTCGTGATCTCCAGTTTCCCGAGGGTTCGGGAACGCTCCGGGGAGCTCTCTTGTTTTCCGCACCTGCATCCCATCAGCAATCTGCACACCTGGTCCTGATCATCACCCTTCTTAGGCTCTGGCCTAACATCCATTCCCTGCCGGATCGTTAGCCATGAACAGTAGGTTTACCAGAGTATCAGTCTTAGAGCTTCTAGCGTTAGTTTTGTTGTTTTTGCACCTTGTTGGTTTGTTGTTTACTTACCTCCGTTTTGTTCCATCTGCAGTCACTCGTCCGGAACCTTCATCCAACCTCTGCCTGGTGGTCGGCGGCTGCCGAGCCATGATGGGATCAACCACTGCACCCCCAACAACTAATCAACGCCGCCCGCTCTGTTCCCTGGATTATTCAGCATCACTCTTGAATTTGTAAATAAACACTCACCTTCGTTTCAACTTACCTTGTCCTGGTCTGCTTCTGGGTTCTGGCTTTGTAACTCGTGACACGTTCTCCGAGCCAAAGTGCACTCCTCTGTTCAAGTGTTGATGAAGAGAGCGAGAGAGAGTGTAAACAGGGTCAAAGATGGAGATGCTATCCCCACGTCATTTCAACGTGGCGAATTGGGTAATAGTTGGTTGATACGTTGATCAATGAGATTACAACCTATTTTCACTGACTTAAAAAGACAGCCAAAAGTTTGCTGAATTCCCAATGCGATATCACTATGATTTCAACAATCTAAAAGCACAACCAAATTCCAATGGAAAATCAATGTCAGATTTTTTTGTTTAGTTGTCACCTAAATGTGTTATCACTGTGCTTTCAACCATTTAAAAGCACAACAAATTTCAAATGGCAATACAATGTCAGTTATTTTATACAGCAACTTAAAGGTGCTACACATAGGATATATATACTTTTTTTGCATTGTAATAAATAAAAAAAATCCATAATATATCTGCAGTAATAGTGGAATGATAGTGTTTCACAGGGAGACTTGTTTTGAATGCAGCCCAGTGCTAGGTGAATTGCAACAGCACTGGGCTGCATTCAAAACAAATATCCCCCTCCTGGCGGAGACTTGCGCTTGAGCCTTTTAACCTTTGGATTCGGTCCACCAGCTTCAAACAGCTATAAAAATGATATTTTTGGTTATTGAAAAGATATTTCACAGTGATTTAGATGGTACAATGATTCCCTACATTGTTCAGTGCTTGTTTTCTCACATAAACTGAAATTGAGCAAACAATGTAGAATTTTAGCAACCAGGAAATGACAGAGCGATATCCACTAGATAACACAGCCACAATGTCAGAACAGCTTTTCCAGTTTGACAAAAGATGCCGCTCAGGCGGGAGAAATCAATAGGCGAATATCACAGCCAATCACAACACTGGCGGGTAAGTAATACTGTGAAACACTATCATTCCACTATAACTGCAGATATATTATGTACATTTTCTGAAATTACAATGTAAAAGTAAAACACCAAATCCTATGTGTAGCATATTTAATGTGTTATCACTGTGCTTCATCTAGTAGCACAACCAAATGACCTGGATTGCAGTTGAGATTACATTCAAGTACATGTCGCAAGTGATCAATACCGTTCGAGATTCTGCACAGATTATTATGTGGCCATGGTTGTGTTAATCATTTGAAGGTCGAATAAATACTGTTACATTAGTTTATAAGATAGCCCTAACTTTAGGCTATTTACTGTATTACAAAAGTAATATTGAATTGTGTTTGGTTGACAATGAAACCAAATATCAACATTTAAAGGAGATGTATCTACTGCTTAGATAGTTCCATCTGTGCCACTGAGTCTGGTTTTAATTCCAGTTTGTCCACAAATGTGTAATGGATATGTAGGATTCACTCTCCATTTCAAACAAAAATCTAAGTTATAAATAGGTCATTTAGCAGACGCTCTTATCCAGAGCAACTTACAGGAGCAATTAGGGTTAAGTGCCTTGCTCAAGGGCACATCGACAGGTTTTTCACCTAGTCGGCTCGGGGATTAGAACCAGCGACTTTTCGGTTACTGGCACAACGCTCTTAACCACTAAGCTACCTGCTGCCCCGGACTAAATCAAATCAAACTTTAAATGCACTTTAAATCCAGTTTGATTTGATTTAGTCCTATTCTGTAACTTTGATTTTTTGTTGAGATGGAGACGTGAATCCAACATATTTATTACCTTATAGATTCAATTTTAAATCAACCAAACTTGAAACCCTAGGCCTATATGTATTGTCTATTTTTAGTTGAATCCTGGGCTTAATTAAAACAATAGCTGTTGATGACTTCCCAAATGCTATATAGGCCTAAATAGCATCATTGATGACATATAATTAATCATGTATGGTTACATTTCATTTCCTCTGTTAAACCTATACTTTGGAATGACTTCAATAACAACAATTAATCTATTAAGTGGAGATTTCTCTACAATCATTCTCACGATTGTAAGGTTCTGTATTTGTTTTCTTAGTTCACCTTGTGTTCTTGTACGTAGCCCTGTTTCTTTGTGTTCGTGAACGTAGCCCTGTCTTTCATTTTTGTTCATTGATTTCACCTGTGTTAGTTACTCACCTGGTCTCATCACCTCCTTATTTAGTTCAGTTCTTTCTGTTTGTGCCTTGTGAGGTATTGTTCGTTTTGACTGTACTAAGCCTTTCCTAGCTCGTTTGTGAGAACCAGTTTTAGCCTTCAGTCCTAGTTTTGTTTCACCTGCCTGTTTGCCTGCCTGTGTATGACCATTGCCTGCCTGTGACCACGATTCCTGCCTTCTACGAAGGCATAATAAACACCTGCCGCACTCTGCGTGTGAATCTACACCTTTTTCTCCCTGAGTATTCATTACAACGATAGCACATTGGTAATAGTCAGTGACAAATATCAAAGTCAAGCAGGGCTTGGTTAAAACTCTGAATGGGAAACCAAAGGGATAGCTGTAGATAGATCAACTCTCCAGTAGGAGGTGCTGACCAGCCTATTGTTTTTTTCTGATGGTGGATATTAGATTGAAGATCTGACGTTGTTTCAAAGGTACAAATTCAACATATTTTATACAAGGTTTGTCTATGTTGAAAATTGGTTATCATAATGACATAATCCTGTGGTTGAAATTTCACCCTCAAAACAACAGTTTAAGTCACAATACGTTGACAAATTACGTTGAAAACAGTAACTTGTTCATTATTTGTTGATTTAGTGTCAGAGTTTAGTGTGGGGCAATCTGTGTATTTGCCAATCTAGATAGGTGTATTGAAAAGTAACAGAACAAGTTATCCTGCTTGCTGATTGGATTTGATTGGGGACTGATTGATTTTCATTGGTCTTTATTAGGTCAGTAGAGTAACCCATTCATATTACATTTAGTGTTCAGATTACGACCCCCACCACTACCACTACCACCCCCTCCCACCAACCCCCTCCCAATACGTAAGCCTACACCTCCTTATGTAATGCAACATATCCTAATAAGACAGTCCTAAGTCTAGATTACTATTGACACATTGGTCTGGCTACTACAGGTTCTCACAGACTCCACTGCAGCCAAGTGGTGCTGGTAAACTAGGACAAAGATTCACCAAGTGGTGCTGGTAAACTATAGGTCAATGACACACTACCACTGAAAGTAAAGATGCAGTCTGGGATCTTAAGTACAATACATTTGTAAAATATTGTACAAATTGGATTCATAACATTGACACGTGATTGACTTTCCGACGGAACACTTTATTTTGCCTATACTTTGGTCAAGTAAAGCAGAAACGTACCAGGTTTGTTTAAACTTCATATGCAATTAGTCTATCTTGCAATTGTTTGTTTGTTAGGCCTATACAGTGCCTACAGAAAGTATTCACACACCTTGACTTTTTCCACATTTTGTTATGTTACAGCCTGAATTTAAAACGGATTAAATTTAGATTTTATGTCACTGGCCTACACAATTGTTACTCCTGAACTTATTTAGGCTTGCCATGACCAAGGGGTTGAATACTTAAGACATTTCAGCTATTTATTTGTCAAATGTCTAAAAACATAATTCCACTTTGACATTATGGGGTATTGTGTGTATCTACAATGTTCTCTTGCATTTTGTTAATAGTCTAACTACCGCATATGTATTGAAATGTATTATGCTATGGCAAATAGGGAATGGGCCATTTGGCATGTCGCCCTGCTGTGTGCTCACTACACTGCTCTGTTGTGAGCTGCCAGACTCTGGAGGTGCAGTCAAATTCAAATATGCTAATTGTTTGTGACATCACGATGTCGTCACCATCGACAATAGTTGTCAAATATTGTTGATAGAAGATGCAATCTTAAAATTGCCCAACACTACTGTCAGTATGGATCAAACATTGGCACACAGGTCTCTGGTAGGAGTGGTGGTGGTAAACTGAGGGAACATTTGTAAATCACTTTGAGAGTTGCTGTAAAAAGAAAAGCTTTGACTGAATAGAAGGTCTTAATAAATATATCAGTTGACATAGCATGGGAATGGACAAGGACCGAGTAATGCACATTTTCTTATATCATCTGCAGCAATAAAGCAAAACCTTACTGAGTGACCATATCCCTTCTCACTGATCATTGGTCCAATGGGGAATGTCGTGACACCGGTCCAACCAGTTATGCCCTTGATCATTATCCAATCACACATCCACAGAATTAGCTTTTGGAGTGAGATCAGTGCTTGACTTAAAATAGGTTTCCGTACTCATTTTGGGTGCTGGTACTGTTTATATTTAGGTGCAGGAGCTCCACAATACTTTTGAGCTAATATTCTATAAGAGGAACAGGAGCTCAAGCAGTAGAACATTTGAGGTGCCAGTACTCAGCTCCGATGAGCTCCTGCCCAAGTCAAGCACTGATGAGATTGAAGATCAAACTCATTAAACTAATTTTGGTTGTTGTATGTGTCTTATTTATTAATTTATTAATTGAGAACCTTTGTTTAGCCAATTAGGTTATCGAGAACATACTAAACTATATAGCGACCTGGCAAGAGGGTGCAGTGAAACAGTGCAGCAATAGCATACGTACTGTTCTGGACCATCCTGTTCTGTCTTGCTCTGTTCTGTCCTGTTCTGTTCTCATCTGTCCTGTTCTGTTCTGTTCTGTTCTGTTCTCTTCTCTTCTCTTCTCTTCTCTTCTCTTCTCTTCTCTTCTCTTCTCTTCTCTTCTCTTCTCTTCTCTTCTCTTCTCTTCTCTTCTCTTCTCTTCTCTTCTCTCCTTTCCTGTAGAAAATGACAAGATATCAGTGGGTAGTTTCTGCTACTTACATAAAGAAACACTATTGGTAGTGAAATGTATGGTCTGGGATCAGGAAATCTGTTCAATGGCCATCTCAATTATTGATATTTACAAATAGTTTCTTAAAGAATATAACTTGAGCTTAGCACACCCGGCTTTTTCATAACTCCAAATATAACATATTGCTCCATTGGTAACAAACAACAGGAACGTGAACAAGCAATATAGTGTCCAACTATGTTTAAAACTATCATGTGGATGTCATGGACTGTCAGTCCTTGTGTCTAGAGTGCTGTCTATGAATTTATGAATGTAGCCCCATCCCTCAGCTGTACATCAAAACTAGTGACGGGCTACAGTTTTGTTGTGTGTTAAAATCTCAGAATGCAGCTTTAACCACTTGGTACCAAATGGTGCTTGTTTGAATGAAATCCAAAGAAACATATATATATATATTATTGTGTATATACCATGTTACCATGTAATTATTAAATAATTAATAATATTAATAATAAATACATAACTGGTCATTTCTTTGCCCTAAAATAAAGTGCTACCATCACTTCTTAATAACTAAACAATTAAGCAGTTTGATCAACATTTTTCACTTGCAGTATCTTTCTTTAAATCTGGTTCATGATATTATTATTCATATGGATGAGTAAAAATGTTTCTGCACCAAATACTCTAATTAAACATAATGCTCAAGTATCAGTCAAGAGTTTCAACTTTCAGATCTTTATTAAACACACACATACACACACACACACAAACTCCTGTTAGAGTATCAAACACGTAGTTATATACATGCACAATGTTAAAGCTCTTGCAAGATGTCAGTCTTCCTATCCACCATGCTTTGACCTTCAATTCCCTTGAATAGTCATGTCTAGGAAAGTGTTGACATAGAAAGCGGGAGGGGATGCGTTTTGCATTGTGCATTTCTCTTCTCAATCACCTTCAGGTATTTCCCCCTTCTACCATTTAATACATGTATCAGAAGCACAGCTATAGCAGAGCCAAGCCCTGTGTGGAAAGGTACAAGCGTGTGGGGTGGTCCGATGCGACGGAGGCTATCCAGGGCTCAATTCTCGGCAGGCAGGACTTTGTCAAGGTAAACCTTGATGGATTTGATGGCCTCGTCCAGGTAGGTGCCGACATGGGGGCGCACGTAGTGTCCGTACAGACCCAGACCGGCCATACGGGCCTTGTCCACCAAGGGTGCTGCTTCCTGGGCCAGACCACTGGACAACACACACACAAAGACAGGAAGGGATGTCAGTAATGTTATAAGTTAACAGCCATCATATGTGTCTCAGACCTGGGTTCAAATACATGTGTATTTGAGTATTTTTTTATTTAAAAAGAAATATCTGTGTATTTGAGTATTCTGAATTACACAGCCCAAAACAAGTACTTTTAATTGAGTATTTGAATGGTTAATTGAGAAAACTGAAACAAATAGTCTTTCAAATTGTATTTCAAAGTATTTCAAATACCTGGGTTAAATGCATGGGAGCGTATTTGAGCCAGTGTATTTGAGAATTTTGTGAAAGTGTATTTCCAACTACTTGTTTTTTCAAATAAAGATGATCTGAATACTTGTTTTGAAATGTAATGGAAATACCTGAAATAGTATTTTAACCATGTTCTGATGTGTCCAGTGGTGAACGTTTAATAGAGAATGGTAAAATATCTAGGTAACATGTTGATAGGCATGAAGCGCCAGTATCTAAGATCCTATAATCATTTGAAGTCCTACTTCAAAGTTATGGACAGATAGACAGTAGAACTGACAGTACATCAGACGGATAGACAGACAAACAAGCAGGACAACAGAAGGACATCGACAGACTGACAGACCGACTCAATGGGATAAGGTAACTCGGGTGAGTCGGGGTGGGGCACTCACGTTCCGATCTTGACAACGCTCTGGAATTTGGGATTGCCCTGCAGCTCCTCGATGTAGTCTTTGGCAGCCTGGCCCTGGCCCATGTTCTCAGTCAAAGGCCCCACAGCAGCCTGCAACTTGCTGTAGGCGTTCAGCAGCCTCTTGTAGAACACAGACTTCATGTCCTCATACTTCTCCACCAGCTCCTTGTCGGGCTCTGGTACCTGACACAGGCACACAGAGACTGGAGGGGAGACAGGGGAAAGATCGTTTTTATTAATTAATTGCACTTGCTTGACTGCTGTTATTGAGTATCTAAAACCACTGGACTAACTTTAGCCACAAAATAGCCCTAATATACTAATACGCTTCGCATAACCAGGCAGTGTGTGTGAGTAAGGTTGATTTTGTGTCTGTGTCTGTGTAATGGAGGTAGTCACAGGGTTTGATCGTTCTCATGATGAGTAAACTTGGCTGTAATAATCAAAGGCCATTTCAACCTGACATCTGAGATCTCTCTTATCTCTGCTGATATTGTAGCAGTGGGGTTCGATGTCCATAGTGTCACTGCTCAATGTGGTCAGCCTATCACCTCCACAAGTCCATCACAGTTCAAAGCCTATCACCTCTCAGATAAGCATGCAACTAACTGCTATACATTCCTGTTGCTGACATGTTCTCTCACTGTCACTGACAGGTTCACAGCTGCAGGTCAAAGGTAGCTATTACCTTCTGTTTTATAAACAGCTGGAATGAACGCTATATATCCATTTTCATAAATGTTGGCAAATTAGCTTTTATTGTTTAAAGACATTATGAAAGAGATTGGTGTGTTTTTCACTATCTAATCATGGCATGGGGTTGTTCAATTGATGGTCTTACCTTGAAGCGCAAGCACGAAGGCTAATGCCAATTTTCCGTTCATCTCTGAAAGAAAAAGACAAACCACATAGGATTTCAATGCAATGCCTGCCTATTTATTAGACAAGAAACCAGACCATTCTGATCAGGCATCAATGAAACTGATAAGCTGTTTAGAACTGATACAAAAGGAAGATGCATCTTAAAATACATGAGTCATTAATTCATTAATTCATTAATTAATTTAAAATGTTAGAGATTACTAGAGCATTGAAATAATGTATCTATAAAAGTTGAGCGAAGACAGAGAAAAATATTACCTCCTTTTGTAGTGGGTGTACAGATCCCAGTGAAATAAATGACACTCTTCTCTGGTGGCTGAGTTGTCTGTAAAGCAGTCTGGACAAGTAGACACCATGATATAGGGAGGACTGTAAATAAACGTCATCTAATGAGTATGCACGCACACAAACACCTACACGAACACACACGCACGCACGCACACACACCCACGCACCCAGACTCACCAGAACCCACTGTACCTATGGGACAAACATCCACACACTCGTTCGCCTACACAAAGTCCATTGCACTTGAGTCCCCTCATATGTACGTCCAGACAAGTGATGCAATGCATCCAGATTATCACTTGATTGGATTCTGAAATCTATTTATGCTGCAATGCACTCTTCTGCATATGTAGGAAAGCGTCAATTCCCCCATAAAAACGTTCACATATCAGTGCATGAAATAGATTTTTGTTTGAATGAATGATCGTGTTAAGCATTATAATTGATTTGCCAGCATTTGTGTGGAACATAAACCAGTATGCTTGACTGCCTCTATGTAACTAATTGCAAATCATTAATCTTGCACACATTCATAATTCACGAACTCAACAACAAAACTCTCTTCACAATGTATAACAAAAGGAATCTCAAAGGCTTATTCATGCTAAGGTCCTTTCTCACTGTCTATTTGAATGTGTTTCATGTATCCCAGTTAGTCAGATTATGGTTTTGATTGGAACAGGGCCCTGAGTGTCTTGACTGTGTTCCAGGATCGATGTCTGCAGTCCACACAGAGAGAGCTGAAGGAAACGGCCTGCAGGTCACACACATCTCCCCTCCTGCCAGACACACCTGCTGAACCTTGTATCTCAACTGTCAACTCTCACCTAGGCAACACTTCGATTTCAGCACAGTCTGTAGACATCACTCCCATCGCTGATGTCTCTGTATGTATGTCTGTCTGGCTCTCTCTCTCATCTGTCTGTCTGTCCCTCCATCTGTCTCTTTCTTTCGGTCTCATTCTATCTCTTCCTCTTTGTCGTTCACTGTTGCTTTCTCTCTGCCTCTCTCTCTGCTATTCTAAAATATTTTCTCAGTCTCTCTCAACTTTCTACTTCATTCAGTTCAGAGATTGATGAATGTGGGCAGTGTAGACAGTGTCAAGGGAAAGTTTATGAAAAGGCTCAACACTATAATGATATTATTGAATGTTTTTATTTATTTAGTGTTGCTTCATTTTGGTGGTTCACAATAGTTAATTGACTCATTCAGATGCAATATGTGACCCTTGTTTGATAACGGTATGATTACTACTAGACTAGGGCAGTTTTAATACTATCACAACCCTTGTGTTGAGGTTAGTGTAACACTAATAAACGGGTGTCGTCATTCACCAGCCAAATCATACAGCAGTGTTCACGTGCTCTTCTAAAACATTGTAACACAAATGTCCTACTTGTAATCCCTAGTGCATATGAACATAGAATCAGTCCTAGTATCACCTTGCATGAGTATATGTGCTAGCAGTGAGCTGGGTGGGTGTTTGTCTGCCTTAGATTCAGGTGCCATTAGATGGGTCTGTACTGGTCGATCTTTTCCTTGACTCTGTCCCAGAAGGAACTGGTGGAGGCTGAGGCCCAGTCCATGTAGGGGTCAGCCACTGGTTTGATGTGGTCCTCGTAGTATGCACCAGCAAAGGCCCGTACCACCTCTCCTATTCTCTGGGCTTTAACTTTGGCTGCCCTGTAAAACACACACACACAAGAACAAAGCACTTGGGAGCAGCATCTACTGAGTGCAGGCCTTTTGTCTTTATCCTTAAAATGGCATGGTCGGCCATAGTGAGTGTGTGTCTGTTTGTACCTGTATGCCTCTGTTGCCCGCTGCAGAACCCCCTCAGAGTCAGAGTCCCCTGGGGCTGGTGTCTGGGCCACTATGGACACACATGCTATGGAGGAGAAAGGTTACAGTAGGGTACAGTAGGTTGGAAACCTGGAAACCATACTCAAAATACTACCAGTCCATGTCAGCAGTTCAATGGAGGATAGAATAGACAGACAGTAAAACATGTTGACATGCACAGCCACACCTTGAATGAGCAAGAGGAGAGCAACTAGCATCCGTTTCCATGGCATCTGTCATAGAAACAGAATGAGGGAAGATTAGCCTAAAATACACATCTCACTTACAGTGGGGAGAACAAGTATTTGATACACTGCCGATTTTGCAAGTTTTCCTACTTACAAAGCATGTAGAGGTCTGTAATTTTTATCATAGGTACACTTCAACTGTGAGAGACGGAATCTAAAACAAAAATCCAGAAAATCACATTGTATGATTTTTAAGTAATTAATTTGCATTTTATTGCATGACATAAGTATTTGATCGCCTACAAACCAATAAGAATTCCGGCTCTCACAGACCTGTTCGTTTTTCTTTAAGAAGCCCTCCTGTTCTCCACTCATTACCTGTATTAACTGCACCTGTTTGAACTCGTTACCTGTATAAAAGACACCTGTCCACACACTCAATCAAACAGACTCCAACCTCTCCACAATGGCCAAGACCAGAGAGCTGTGTAAGGACATCAGGGATAAAATTGTAGACCTGCACAAGGCTGGGATGGGCTACAGGACAATAGGCAAGCAGCTTGGTGAGAAGGCAACAACTGTTGGCGCAATTATTAGAAAATGGAAGAAGTTCAAGATGACGGTCAATCACCCTCGGTCTAGGGCTCCATGCAAGATCTCACCTCGTGGGGTATCAATGATCATGAGGAAGGTGATGGATCAGCCCAGAACTACACGGCAGGACCTGTTCAATGACCTGAAGAGAGCTGGGACCACAGTCTCAAAGAAAACCATTAGTAACACACTACGCCGTCATGGATTAAAATCCTGCAGCACACGCAAGGTCCCCCTGCTCAAACCAGCGCATGTCCAGGCCCGTCTGAAGTTTGCCAATGACCATCTGGATGATCCAGAGGAGGAATGGGAGAAGGTCATGTGGTCTGATGAGACAAAAATAGAGCTTTTTGGTCTAAACTCCACTCGCCGTGTTTGGAGGAAGAAGAAGGATGAGTACAACCCCAAGAACACCTTCCCAACCGTGAAGCATGGAGGTGGAAACATCATTCTTTGGGCATGCTTTTCTGCAAAGGGGACAGGACGACTGCACCGTATTGAGGGGAGGATGGATGGGGCCATGTATCGCGAGATCTTGGCCAACAACCTCCTTCCCTCAGTAAGAGCATTGAAGATGGGTCGTGGCTGGGTCTTCCAGCATGACAACGACCCGAAACACACAGCCAGGGCAACTAAGGAGTGGCTCCGTAAGAAGCATCTCAAGGTCCTGGAGTGGCCTAGCCAGTTTCCAGACCTGAACCCAATAGAAAAATCTTTGGAGGGAGCTGAAAGTCCGTATTGCCCAGCGACAGCCCCGAAACCTGAAGGATCTGGAGAAGGTCTGTATGGAGGAGTGGGCCAAAATCCCTGCTGCAGTGTGTGCAAACCTGGTCAAGACGTACAGGAAACGTATGATCTCTGTAATTGCAAACAAAGGTTTCTGTACCAAATATTAAGTTCTGCTTTTCTGATGTATCAAATACTTATGTCATGCAATAAAATGCAAATGAATTACTTAAAAATCATACAATGTGATTTTCTGGATTTTTGAAGTGTACCTATGATAAAAATTACCGACCTCTACATGCTTTGTAAGTAGGAAAACCTGCAAAATCGGCAGTGTATCAAATACTTGTTCTCCCCACTGTATAAAAAATAGATATTACATTTAATGAAATTATTCAATAAACAGTACATTCAATTTTTCATCAATCCAAACAAAACTAATCATATGTTCAAATGATATATCACTGATATATATATATATATATATATATATATATATTTCTGTAATCAACAGTATCACTCATAACAGCTGGCCTCCAGTATAAAAACAGCTATAAACTACACAATTCAAAGTGAGTGAAAGAGCATTTTAGGGGAGCATTTTACCTTAGTGTTTGTTCTCAGTATTGTCCAATCTGTTTGGCGGAATCAAGTCACTTTATTTGATTTAGGGGAGTTCTCACAGTGCTTTTTCTTGGTTACACGTGTACATTGTTCTTGTTTTGGTGACCACTGACCGATGGTCTGTTTTTGGGTGGGAAGTGGTGGACTGATTGGATTGGCTTGGATGATCAGTGAGTCAGTCGTAAGTAGTCCAGTGGTTCGATACTCTCTATTTATTTAAGTTCTGAGAAAATATTTTCTGGGTACATTTACTGAAAAAAACTAAATGTAAGCAAGCCTAAATATCTTAGATTTAGTGATAATACCCTTAAAATTGTTTATTTTTCTTATCAAACAAAATTATCTAATGTCATTGGCTGATAATTTTGCTAATTTTACAATAAAAAAGGCTTAATACAAGTAATTTCTCTTATTTCAAGATATTTTTCAAGATATTTTACCTTCTTATTTCAAGATATTTTTCAGGATATTTTACCTTGAAATATCTTGAAATAAGATAAATTACTTGTGTCAGCTGCTACAGTATCAAATGTTGCCGAAAAGAAACACTAACTCCTCGCAACACATTTAAAAAAAGCCTTTAATTTTAATATTTCATCCTTGTATTTGCCAAAAGGTTACATTAATCTCTTATCATCTTTTCAATTTCAACATTGTCTGGATACCTGTCCAACATTCCTGATGAGTGGACATATTAGCTGGTAAATATTCAGACCAGGCAAAGTCTTTATGTCCCTATGCACCAGATAGATTTATTAAGAAGACAGCAGGTGAATGAAATAGAGTACTGTTTTGGACTAGACCCAATGGTCCCAGTCAGCAGAACTCAAGAGAGTTGTCCACTTCAGAATACCTCTCTCTCTCTCTCTCTCTCTCTCTCTCTCTCTCTCTCTCTCTCTCTCTCTCTCTCTCTCTCTCTCTCTCTCTCTCTCTCTCTCTCTATCTTTGCAACACTTTTTCAGGCACAATGCTGAATGATACACTGATACATGACCAACTGTTGATGTCATTTTCAAATCTTGTTTTCCCACTATTGCTTTGTCCATTCGCCTCTTCACCTCTGGTCCTGTCGACAGACACAGCACAATAGTTGGTTGTTGTGAGAAGATGGTACGGAGAGCAGATTAAAGCTGCCCACTATTATGACACTCCACCAGAAAATAGGGTACAAATATGAGTATTACCTTTTGGGGTGCACAACCCTCTTTCCCCCTGGACCCCCTCTACCCCCCCTACCCCCTGACATCTAGTCAAACACAGGAGCAGATTCCAGTAAACAGGGACAGCATAGTAATCATTAACTCAGGATAAACAGTGACTTTAGCCGGGGCCTTGTGAAATGGAGGACCAGCAGCCAGTGTAGTGCTGGCAATTGCCCTTTGGTGGCTGCTATTGACATAGATAGACCACTCTCTCTCAAAGATCACTCTCTGCTATTAGTTAATTCTGCAGAATTATTTGACCGGGTTACTACCTCTCAATAAAGCTATTGATGTGTAGATCTCCAGAGAGATACATGATATCCAGAGCATCAAAGTATGTCTATTGCATTGCATTACATAGTGTTTATTGTTAAGGAGAGCTCAATAACAGCATAAATCCAGAGTCCATTTATGATTGTGACACAAGTTTGTATCTTTTTTTTAGTGGAAGCATATCTTAGCACAGGAACATTAAGTTTCAAGAGATTGAACATTGTTCATAGAGACACTTTTCAAGAATGCACACAACCAACATGCTGAACGGAAGAAAGTGGCCATTGGCAGACACTTGTGCTACTGCTGAATCTCAGTTAGAGAAGTGTCTGGGCAAAATGTGAAATTACATGTGTTCAGTCAGAATGTACTAATTATTTCTCTGGCCACCATGATGGTGTTTTTAACCCATGTGACATACTGGTCAGCTGACCATTCACGTTGACCACATTATCATCCTACACCTATCCCACAATGCATCATAAACAGAGAGGAAGTGAATGTGTGGTCTTTGTGCACAGTTTTTTATACATGTTATGCATACTGTCTATATTATTTGTACAGGTCTTCATATCCTTATGTGCCCCCAGATATTAGTTGAAGAGACACGTCAAATATAATAAATGCCAATCAAACTCATTGTTCAGAATAACTTCGCATTGCATGTATTAATTGGCCTCTTTAAAAATGAATAGTTTGACTTCTTACTGTATGCAAATCAAATGCGTAATACAACAACCCACAAATATAGTTTTATCACAAATGTATCTTTATTGTTCAACTCATTGTGATCCAGGTTATTAAAGAAAGCCATAACAATTACACAGAGATAACGTCGGCCTCTTCACAGAGGGGGAATATAACCTTTGTGTCTGTCGGCATAACGTATGTGTCAGCATCACAGCAACCGCGTCACCAGGCAAGACAGAGCAAGAAGCGTGATGGGGGGGGTCTTATTGGTCACAGATAGGCAGGGTCAGAGGTGTACAGGCTTACTACTGCTTGGGGAAGGTCTCGTCGAACTTGACCTTCATCTTGTCAAACTGCTCAGTGAACCAGTTCCTTGAGATGGGGAGACAGACACACAGTGAGTCATTTCAGTCTTTAATTATTTCAGTGTATCAATGTATATCTTCAATTAATTTAATGTTGGGTTATGTTTTGGTGTGTGTGTGTGTGTGTGTGTGTGTGTGTGTGTGTGTGTGTGTGTGTGTGTGTGTGTGTGTGTGTGTGTGTGTGTGTGTGTGTGTGTGTGTGTGTGTGTGTGCATGCGTGTGCGTGCGTGGGTGCGTGTGTACCTTGTGTTGGTGGCGAACTCGCTGTCCCCGATCTTTTCAACCAGGTCCTTGGTCTTGACAGTTAGGTCATCAGTTAGCTCCTTCATCTGATTGCCGAAGGTGGCAAAATGCTCCTCAATGGTCTTCTCAGCCTCCTGAGCCTCTGTAGAGTGAAAGGGACATAGGGTTAGAACTATGAACAGAAGGGGAGAGTTTTAGATTTATGAATAGAGAAGGGGAAAGAGACAGGAAAAAGGGGAGACAGAGGGTTTCATTAAGAAGAGAGAAAGAGAGAGAGTGTGTGTGAGAGAGAGAGAGAGAGAGAGAGAGAGAGAGAGAGAGAGAGAGAGAGAGAGAGAGAGAGAGAGAGAGACGGAGGTGAAGGAGCAACGGTAATGATTAGATAGAATGAGAGTGTAATGGCTGCCTAATAGGGTAGGGCTTTATACCTGTGTGTGCGGCGAACACAAGCATCAACACAGCAATGGCAATGGACAGTTTCATCTTGACTGTTGGCTACAAGGGAAGGACAAACACGTTTATTTAGTAACAAAACACCCTGCCTTTAATATCCTCCATCATAAAATGTTTTCATGATGAGTCAGTTATGAGTTAAAACAAAATCTAAGCATAATGCCATCAGGGTTTCGTCAGGAGTTGTGCTAAAAAAGTGAAACGTAAGACATCTTATTATTATTGTCCTAATAAAGGATCAACAGCTGTTATGTTAGTGTTATAGGGTTGAAACCGTTGTCTGAAACATGTGCACGTGTATCTAGTGAAAGAGTGCACCCGTGCGGTCAGCACAGTGGACAGCTCCCTTTGCGTTCTCTAGCCTACACACAACTTCGATTGGTGACTTTACATGGGCAAGAACAACACTTTTGATAGGCTTACATTTTACATTAAACTCGACCTGATCAAATTAGTAAACTAACAGAAGAATTGTTTCTATGAATATCTGTCCTGAGCATTGGATGGCGCTCAGAAACAGAAGGTAGACTGAATGTCTTTCCTGCTTGTATAAACTACACCTAGATGTCGCCACAATACCGCATACAGATTTTGAGAGCCTGGTATAGACTAACGGAAAGTTTTGGGTATAAAATAAAGAACTGCATTCTCGTGCAAATAAACTGATGAACAAAAGTCGCAGATATACCAGCTTATGTGTTTGCTTTGATAAGACCAAAAACATGCAAAGATATTTACATTTGAAGTTATAACAAAGAAAACAAGTCTCTAGAAATGCGAGTGAAATGTAGGTTAATCTTACCTGTTTTCCCGTCTCAGACAGAAAATGTGTCTGACAGACTGACGGAGTCCCTCTATATATCCCAGCACGATGACGTAATCAGTAGTTACCACTTCTGACCTATGGTGACCCCTCATCGCACAATGAAGCGGGCGCCAAGAGCGGCCTACTCCCACCTTCTCCTCCAGATTAACCAACACTCCCACATCTCCCTTTTCTGGGATCCCAGCAGAGGTATAGTCAATGTCCTGTCTTGTTTCAAACCACACATAATCACGTATATAATCAGATGTGGGAATGACTGGATCTGTAATTCACGGTCTGATCTGGAGGTTTTTTCAACCTGCCTTAGGTTTTATAATGTGATATTAATTTGCCATAAAATATCCATTGTAAATCAATGGATGTAGGTCAGAGAGGGTAGACCTATCATCAGTTCATAGTTCTCTGGTTGATATCTCACGTCAGTATCCATGATGACATAGTCATATCCATATCTGACAGCATCAGGCTGTGAGTGCACAGAGATACAGACCTAAAGTGGACTATGACCATAAGCTAGGTCACAAAGGTACTTATACTACTGATACTGAGCTAAGATATTGATACGGTTCTGCAGTGGCATCACTAAACAGCACCGCATTGACTCTGGTGCTCAATGCAGATCTGTCTCTGAGTCCACCAGACCAGTCCACTTAGGGCTCTATTCAATCCATAGCACTGAAGAGCTGCGATCGATAATTAAAGGCAATGTTCCCACCGTTGCGTAGACTGCATTCAATTACCTTTACATTTTAAAGCAGATCGTCTGCGATACGGATTGAATCCAGCCCTTAGTCATTTTGGCAAGGCAAGTATTTGGGCCCCATTCCATCCTTCCCTCCTCCCTCCCTTGAAGTCATACCTGTTCTGACATCTCTGAATAGATGAAAGCTGTGTGATGGAATGCTTGTTGACACCTGTCAATTTCATAACATAAAATATTAAAATTAGGCCTATAACGTGCACTTCTTCCCCTCTGATCTACTTTCAGTCCCATTGCCCTTCACTGATCTCACACACAGATCTGTGCTAGCTGTGTTATCAGTTTTATCATGGGATACAGCATGGACAGTATCAACTTTGCCCACTGTTATGTAAATCTGATAGAAGTACATTATATTAGTGCTCCTCCGTGCTGTCTCCAACAGAGAGAAGCTGGGGTCAACAAACCTCTACAGTACTGGAATAGCCTATACGGAACTCCACGTCCAAGAACTACAAAGTCTGGCAAAGTCTATGTCACCTTCTTCTTTTTTGTGGGGGCGTCAGTGTCTGTGTGTGTGTGTGTGTGTGTGTGTGTGTGTGTGTGTTATGTTTGGTGTGGTACAGGGGTTTGGTGTAGCAAATCACATTGACACAACTCTGAAAACACCCGATTTTTTGTTATTTGACCCGAGAGTCTTATGGCTTTATTTGCACTATTCTTGAAATAGGGAAGTAAGTCTAGGAGGTCATTCTCTGTGTTGGAGCATACAGGGGTAGTGGACTACAGTTTGTTGAACTATAGTAACCTCTCATTAGTGCTGGAGGGGTATGTGGGTTTTCCTCATTGCAGCACTTCCCTCTTTGCACCTAGCCCTCTGCTGCCCATTGCAGGGTGCCCATTTGGTGCTGATGGCTTTAGCCATATGATACCCTATGATGATGCGCAGATGACCATTGTCCTGCATGAACCACACAGTACCGCTTCCTCACCTGTGGCAGAGTGTGCGATATCTCCATCTCCTCCAGAGTGTGTGAGTCTGTGTGATGCATGAGGCGTGAACGTGCATGTCTCTCTCGCTCATGAATTGCAATAACAAGCCGCCTGATAAAATACTGTTCCCCCCCCCCTTCTTTTGCTTAAGGGTTCCTGTGGTGACGGGTTTGTGTTCCAGCACCAAGATGGGGGAGGAGAGGGGAGGAAGGGGGTAATAAGAGGTAACATCTCTGTGGGGGAGTTGTGGGGGGGTTACTGTCGTTTTTGCTCTGCCAACACCTGCTAGCTGGATCCTTTTGTTTCTGCAGCCGGAGCCGGAGACACCCAGGAGCTGCAGTATAGTACGTGAGAAGAAGTGCTGACTGGCAGAATGCTTGTGGTTTTCCTGTTTTCTCCTTGGCCAGACCCCTGCAGCTACATACAGGGTTTACTGTAGTGTAGGACACTTCACCCAAATAGGGGGAGTTACAGAGATAAACACAGCCTTCCAGTAAAGGAGGAACAGAAACAAACTGTGACTCAATAACTTACTCACTCGCCTACAATGAAGTTGCATGCAATGCACTTCAGCACAGAGGTTGTTACTAGGAGTGTGACCTGATTTAGGGGAGAGGTCATTGTAGTCATTTTTACTCTTCATTTTTACTCTTCTTCAAACCAGAATCTCTAGTGGCACAGCTAGCACTGCGATGCAGTGCCTTAGACCACTGCGCCACTCGGGAGTCTTCAAAAATAAAGATGCCCATAGTGCTCTTGTATACAGTGAGAATGAACTTTGTTTAGTTTATTGAAACTACCAGTAACAACAACACTAAAGTACTGTAGGTGTAAGTGCTTAGGGGATTGGTGGAGCAGAGAGGAGGGACAAGTGGTGGCCTTCACTGCCTGGCTTCCAGCCTAAATATTTACTGGTTGGCCTCTATCCTACGCTTCAGAGGCAAACTTTGTGACTCACACTTTCTTTAAATTACACTCTACAAAACATTAGGAACTCTTTCCTAGGGCTGTTGCGGTGACCGTATTACCGCCACACCGGCGGTCACGAGTCATGAAGGCAGTCAAATTCCACGTGACCGTTAGTCACGGTAATTAGGCTTCTCCAAGCTCTGATGGTTATTAGCAGCCTACCAAACTTGCTAACTGCCTGGTACTCAGCAATATATTGTCCCTCTAATCACTCAGACATCAATGCAAATGTTTTGAAAATCTAATCAAACACTTCATGAGAGCCCATGAGCTCATGTTGCGCAACATTTCAATAGGCTAACAGAGTGATGGCCTCTACTAAACATTTTAGTCATTTAGCAGACGCTCTTATCCAGAGTGACTTACAGTTAGTGAGTGCATTCATTTTCATACTGGCCCCCCGTGGGAAACGAACCCACAACCCTGGCGTTGCAAGTGCCATGCTCTACCAACTGAGCTACAGCGTTCTATAGGCTAGGCCTACTATATTTATTTCTCGACTTTCCTAATATTAAGCACATTACTTATATTTACAACAGGAGTATAGCCTACCTGGCTGGCATGAAAATAAACCACGGGGAAAAGCGTCCTCCATTCGCTATTAAAGTGCATAGATGACATGTATTTTTTCCCCTGCCGCTGTTTCGAGACAGGTGCATGATAATGGTCCATTCTAAATCAGGGTGCATTACGGCCACACAAAAGGGATGCCGCCGTGAAATTCCAGGCATTATCAAGTGCTTGTCAAATTGTGAATGAGTGACTGATGTAGTGTGTACAGCCTACGCAAAAAACAAAGCAGAGCTCATGCCTTTCAAGCTACTTCAACTCATCATTAGAGTCTGTCACACTCTGGCTCCAAGGACTGTGTGTTAGAGCCAGGGTGTATTTCATTTGGTGGTGTTGGGTTGGGTGAGTTTCATTTGTTTGTGTTTTTGGTGATTGGTTAATGACTCCCAATCGGAGGTAACGAGTGTCAGCTGTCGGCTCGTTATCTCTGATTGGGAGCCATATATATTCTGTGTGTTTTCTCCTGTGTTTTGTGGGTTATTGTTCCATGTTCCGTGTTCAGTCGTGTCACTGAGGACTTCATTATCGTCATTTGTTGTTTTGTCGTGGTTGCTTTATAAATAAAGTCATCATGTTCACTCCACGCGCTGCGTATTGGTCCGCTCCTTTCGACGATCGTGACAGAATAACCCACCATAAAGGAACCAAGCAGCGCGTCCAGGAACAAAGGGTCTGGACATGGAAGGAACTGGTGGAAGGTAAAGGGTCCTGGACTTGGGAGGAGATCCTAGATGGTATGGATCGCCGACCATGGAACAGACGGTGGAGAGGCGACGGCGAGAGGAGCAACGGCATCAGCAGGGCCATCATCGTCGGAAGGACGAGAGGCAACCCCAAGAAATTTTTGGGGGGCACATGGCTTGGGCGACGGAGCAGCAGGAGGCTGCCACAAGGCAGAGTCAGAGGGCTGCCAGGTTAAGGGGGCTGACGGAGGCAGAGAAGGGACGGATTCAGTGGGCTACCAGGTCAAGGGGGGCTACTGGGTAAAGCAGGGAAGGAAGGTGTTGAGGCACGGCGTGAGGTACTGGGGTGTGTAACCAGTTCGGTCCGGCCCGTTCCTAGTCCCGAGGTGCAGCCAGTAGTGTGTGTTCCCGTGCAGTACGGCCTGTTCCGGTCCCTCGCACTAAGTGTAAGGTGCGCGTCGCCAGCCCGGTTCGGCCTGTTCCTGCCATACGCACCAAGTGTACGGTGCGCGTCGCCAGCTCAGCCCGGCCTGTTCCTACTCCACGCACCAGGGATACGGTGCGCTCGCCAGCCCAGCCCGGCCTGTTCCTACTCCACGCACCAGGGATACGGTGCGCTCGCCAGCCCAGCCCGGCCTGTTCCTACTCCACGCACCAGGGATACGGTGCGCCGCCCAGCCCGGCCCGGCCTGTTCCGGCCACTCGCACCAGGGATACGGTGCGCGTCGCCAGCCCCCGCCCGGCCTGTCCCTGCTCTCCGCACTAGGCGTGAGGTGAGTCCCCAGGGTCCAGCATGCCCTGTTCCGACTCCCCGCACTAGCCCTGAGATGCGTGTCCTCAGCCCGGTACCTCCAGTTCCGGCACCACGCATCAGGCCTACGGTGCGTCCCCCAGGGCCAAGCATGCCCTGTTGCTGCTTCCCGCACTAGCCCTGAGATGCGTGTCCTCAGCCCGGTACCTCCAGTTCCGACACCACGCATCAGGCCTACGGTGCGTCCCCCAGGGTCCAGCATGCCCTGTTGCTTCTCCCCGCACTAGCCCTGAGATGCGTGTCCTCAGCCCGGTACCTCCTGTTCCGGCACCACGCACCAGGCCTACGATGCGCCTCAGACGGCCAGAGTCTGCCGTCTGCCCAACGGGGCCTGAACTGTCCGTCTGCCCAACGCCGTCTGAACTGCCCGTCTGCCCAACGCCGTCAGAGCCTTCCGCCAGACAGGATCAGCCAGAGCCGTCTGCCAGACAGGATCAGCCAGAGCCTTCCGCCAGACAGGATCAGCCAGAGCCTTCCGCCAGACAGGATCAGCCAGAGCCTTCTGCCAGACAGGATCAGCCAGAGCCTTCTGCCAGACAGGATCAGCCAGAGCCTTCTGCCAGACAGGATCAGCCAGAGCCTTCTGCCAGACAGGATCAGCCAGATCCGTCAGTCGGCCATGAGCAGCCAGATCCGTCAGCCAGCCATGAGCAGCCAGATCCGTCAGCCAGCCATGAGCAGCCAGATCCGTCAGCCAGCCATGAGCCAGCCAGCCAGGATCCGCCATTTAGTCAGGTGCTGCCCCTTAGCTCGGTGTTGCTCCTTATCCTGGTGCTGTCCCTTATCATGGTGCTGTCCCTTAGCCTGGTACTGCCCCTTAGTCCGGTACTGCCCCTTAGTCCGGTACTGCCCCGTAGTCCGGTACTGCCCCTTAGTCCGATGCTGCCCCTTAGTCCGGTGTTGCCCCTTAGTCCAGGTGGGGTTAGTTGGAGGGTGGTCATTGGGAGGAGGCTACCGAAGCAGGTTGTGACTGCGGTGGGGTGGGGATCACGACCGGGGCCAGAGCCGCCATCGGGGACAGACGCCCACCCAGACCCTCCCCTAGACTGTATGCTGGTGCGCCCGGAGTGCGCACCTTTAGGGGGGGGTACTGTCACACTCTGGCTCCAAGGACTGTGTGTTAGAGCCAGGGTGTATTTCATTTGGTGGTGTTGGGTTGGGTGAGTTTCATTTGTTTGTGTTTTTGGTGATTGGTTAATGACTCCCAATCGGAGGTAACGAGTGTCAGCTGTCGGCTCGTTATCTCTGATTGGGAGCCATATATATTCTGTGTGTTTTCTCCTGTGTTTTGTGGGTTATTGTTCCATGTTCCGTGTTCAGTCGTGTCACTGAGGACTTCATTATCGTCATTTGTTGTTTTGTCGTGGTTGCTTTATAAATAAAGTCATCATGTTCACTCCACGCGCTGCGTATTGGTCCGCTCCTTTCGACGATCGTGACAGAGTCGCATCATGCAGCCTTACAATGTATTGCAAATCAAAACATATAGCCCAACGTTTGTAGAATAACTAAAGTTACATTAATAATTCTAAATTAAGCATATAGGAGTACCTATTTCTTTGTTAACCGCTCAACACAGAATAGCCGCATGTGCGCACTCCCTCAAATCATTTGGAGAAAATATAATTTATATTTTATTCAGCTTTGTTCAATTGTATTCTTCATACTATAAAATAATGCCACGGAATTCTAAGCAAATCTTGTCTGCTAAATGAATTAGTGTAGCCCACAGCATTTGGCATAGCCAGATCAGGACCTAACATAAGGACAACTCAGAGTATGCTATTTTGTTCTTCTGAAATAGACTACATTTGCTTCATATCATGCTTATTTAGACCTGTCTAAAATAAATAATGGATTTATTGTGAAGGTGTAGACTACATTACATGGATTTATTAGACATTTAAAAATGTAGATGTTCCAAAGGTCTGCATCAGTGGTCTGTAGGCGATGTGTGGAATCCAGGAGATGCTAAATGTGTTTATGTTAATTAACGGTCAATTACCGGGAGACCGACAGTTATTTGCTTGACAATCACCGGCTGGTGAAATTTCGTGACCGCCACAGCCCTACTCTTTCCTTGACATAGACTGACCAGGTGAATCCAGGTGAAGGTGTTCCTAGTGTTTTGTACACTCAGTGTAGTTGGTTTGTGTATGTCTTTATGTGTGTATGAGATTGGGAGGGGCCCTAAGTCGCTGCGGGGCCCTAAGCGATTGCTTATGTCGCTTATGTCTAGTGCCGGCCCTGGGTGAAGGCAAGCTACAGCCACAGAAAGGCCTGGCAAGAAGATGTTTCTCTCTCAGGTTGCCGTTCAACACCATTGAACCCAAATGGTGCAAGACTGTTTTGTTTAGGGCCATGTGTATGTCTTTACTACATGTTTTGTTTGGTCTGCCAGAACACCTTACTATTACTGGGTGTTTCTGGTGTTTACATGTTCTTTTAAACCTGATTTATCTGGGTTAAAACTAGAATCTCTTGGATAAAATCTATTTTGCAAGACAGACTGGGTCCAAGATAGCAGCAGGGTCAGCGATATTACAAGTCAAATTGCAAACATGAAAAACTAACTGTAGAGCCATCAAAAGCAATTATCATAGCATTTGTGTACCTATGTACCTGTGTGTGTGTGTGTATCTGCGTGCATGTCTGTGTATCTTAGACGGGAGAGGAGGGTAGAATATCTATAAACATAGTAGATGAAAACAAAAACATGGTTCCCGAAACCTGCTGGGATAAAGAGAAAGGAATGTGAGAGCAGATCCCGACAAGCCAGGACCGGGGAGGGAGAGAGGGAGGGAGGTATGGAAGGAGGGAGGAAAGGGGACAAAAGAGAAAGAAAGACCTGCAGCGCAGGAGGGGTGGAAAGGCCCATTAATGTTTGGTCAATCAAGCACCAAATGTACAGATTAGGAGATGAATTGACAGTGTTTGTGGAGAGGGGTGTATGGGTGGTGGGGTGGTGGGGGGGAGGGTCCTAAAAGAAAAGGTGAAAGGGGTAATGTGGGTTAGGGAGAAGGAAAGGTACCCTGAAAAAAGCTCTTACTGCAAATCATCACACATTTACCATGTATAAGTTATCCCTATAAACGCATATAACAACAGCCTGAAGAAAGTGTATGATAAGGAACGTGTGTGTTTATGAGTGTACAGGTAGTAGAGAACTGCCTACAGGGGGTTTAGGGTTGGTGTTTAGGGATTGAAGACATGGGATCTGGGGATGGGAAAATATGATAGAAAAGATGATAGATCATGATATGACGAGGACATTCTGTCCAACCTATTTCTGGAGCCTCCAGATGTGATGTTAAGTGACATTATAACCTAACGTAGATCTCAATTAAACTTAAATTGTTGGTGGTTTATAAAGACCAACACTTAATTACTGAATGTCAGGGGTCTCCAACCCTGTTCCTGGAGAGCTACCCCAGTTGTAACTAACCTGGTTCAGCTTATCATTGTTATCAGAACTTGGTGCATGATAGAGTGAATTTATAAGCATAGGAATGTCTTGATTTTGTGTGTTCATCAACCATAGATTGTAAGATGAAGATCCATTTATTCAGGTACAGTGAGGGAAAAAAGTATTTGATCCCCTGCTGATTTTGTACGTTTGCCCACTGACAAAGACATGATCAGTCTATAATTTTAATGGTAGGTTTATTTGAACAGTGAGAGACAGAATAACAACAACAAAAATCCAGAAAAACGCATGTAAAAAATGTTATGAATTGATTTGCATTTTAATGAGGGAAATAAGTATTTGACCCCTCTGCAAAACATGACTTAGTACTTGGTGGCAAAACCCTTGTTGGCAATCACAGAGGTCAGACGTTTCTTGTAGTTGGCCACCAGGTTTGCACACATCTCAGGAGGGATTTTGTTCCACTCCTCTTTGCAGATCTTCTCCAAGTCATTAAGGTTTCAAGGCTGACATTTGGCAACTCGAACGTTCAGCTCCCTCCTCAGATTTTCTATGGGATTAAGGTCTGGAGACTGGCTAGGCCACTCCAGGACCTTAATGTGCTTCTTCTTGAGCCACACCTTTGTTGCCTTGGCCGTGTGTTTTGGGTCATTGTCATGCTGGAATATCCATCCACGACCCATTTTCAATGCCCTGGCTGAGGGAAGGAGGTTCTCACCCAAAATTTGACGGTACATGGCCCCGTCCATCGTCCCTTTGATGCGGTGAAGTTGTCCTGTCCCCTTGGCAGAAAAACACCGCCAAAGTATAATGTTTCCACCTCCATGTTTGACGGTGGGGGTGGTGTTCTTGGGGTCATAGGCAGCATTCCTCCTCCTCCAAACACGGCGAGTTGAGTTGATGCCAAAGAGCTCGATTTTGGTCTCATCTGACCACAACACTTTCACCCAGTTCTCCTCTGAATCATTCAGATGTTCATTGGCAAACATCAGACAGCCCTGTATATGTGCTTTCTTGAGCAGGGGGACCTTGCGGGCGCTGCAGGATTTCAGTCCTTCACGGCGTAGTGTGTTACCAATTGTTTTCTTGGTGACTATGGTCCCAGCTGCCTTGAGATCATTGACAAGATCTTCCCGTGTAGTTCTGGGCTGATTCCTCACCGTTCTCATGATCATTGCAACTCCACGAGGTGAGATCTTGCATGGAGCCCCAGGCCGAGGGAGATTGACAGTTATTTTGTGTTTCTTCCATTTGCGAATAAAAGTTGTCACCTTCTCACCAAGCTGCTTGGCGATGGTCTTGTTTGTAGGCCATTCCAGCCTTGTGTAGGTCTACAATCTTGTCCCTGACGTCCTTGGAGAGCTCTTTGGTCTTGGCCATGGTGGAGAGTTTGGAATCTGATTGATTGATTGTTTCTGTGGACAGGTGTCTTTTATACAGGTAACAAATTGAGATTAGGAGCACTCCCTTTTTTCATATTATAAAAGACACCTGGGAGCCAGAAATCTTTCTGATTGAGAGGGGTTCAAATACTTATTTCCCTAATTAAAATGCAAATCAATTTATAACATTTTTGATATGCTTTTTTTTGGTTGTTATTCTGTCTCTCACTGTTCAAATAAACCTACCATTAAAATGATAGACTGATAATTTCTTTGTCAGTGGGCAAACATACAAAATCAGCAGGGGGATCAAATACTTTTTTCCCCTCACTGTATATTAACTACCTCAGTTGTCATTGTAACTAAAAATAAAGACATTTCAAAGTTGAAAAAAGTGTATAAATGTTTGACAAGAAAAGAACACTGACAATTTAGCATCTCTTTACATATTTTATTTACGCAGCACTGGGTAGCACACTGCAGTCAGCCAGACGGACAGTGTACTATGGTGAGAAGCATGGGCATGTTACATTGTGAAGTGGCAGAGACACTCTTGCCAAACTGAAATAATACAGACAGGTAGTATATGGACCCTGTGAAGTATGCCTTTTAGTTTGATTGTCATATTCGCATCATATCACAGTCATAGTAAATACACTTCTATATGAATCACAACAAATACAGAGCCTACAGAGCAGGTGTTGATACAGCATCATAGACAAGCAAGGCACAGAGTGGTTCTTCTCCAATGGTTCTGGAAAGACTGATGCTAGTGCTGGAGATAAGCCCAGTCTTAGTTCAGTGCAGTTATTGAAATGAAGGACAGGGACAGCGCTGGAATGGGCCCCAGCCAATTTGGCTTACAATTGGAAGATACTGTTTCAACCCCCCCTTGTGTCCCATATAGTAGCCTTAGAAACCTGATGCAGATTAGTAGAACATTTTGGAGGAGACATCTAGAGCACTTATAACGAGGAAGACAAGCGAAGCAGGTTAAAAACAATAGCCTCTTGTGTGTTTATGAAAGGCAGTATTGAGTGTGGCTCTTGTGTTCTGGGATGAGGAGATAATACAGCGAGAGAGTGATTGAAGTGATTTAAACAGTAAATGCCTTTCTGAGGCCTAAACAAACATAAAGGACTGTGTTTGTCTGCTCAAAACCCATTCAAAGCTCTGTCTTCCTCACCCCTCTCTCTCTATCAACCCCCCTCACCCCAAACACACAGTGCCAACAGAGTGAAAACAGCACTCCCTCCTCCTCTCTGTGGTATCTAGGTGAATGGTGGCACAGTGCTTCACAACCTGCACCCCTACTTAAACAGGGGTGTAGTGGCGGGACACCGGTCCTCCAAACCCCTCCCTCCCCTGGGTCCATTTAGGCATTGGTCTCCTTGACCTTGTCCATGATGGTCTGGAGCTGCTCACGGATCTTGGCGGCGTAGGGAGCGATCAGGCTGCTGAGCTCATCGATCTTGCCCTCCAGGGTGGTGCGCAGGTCCTCGGCAGTGGCCTCCAGCTGCTCGCGCATGCCTTCGGCCTGGGTGGAGACCTGCTGGCTCAGGTCCTGGGCCTGGTTCTTCAGAAGGTCAGTGAAGCTGCCCAACCTCTCGGCGGCGGTGTCGTGGGCCTGACTCACGTAGGGCTCCACACGCTCCTTCACGAGATCCATGTTTTGGGAGGTACGGGACTGGATCTCACCCAGGTAGGTGGCTACGGTGCTGGGGAGGGAGAGGGAGAGGGGGTTAGCATCACATAGAAGACATATTAAAACGGTATTTTGAAATTCTCTGTTAGGAAAGCAAGCTGTTACAGTACATTAGCTGCTGCCATCTATACTCACTTGCGGATCTCCTCGGTGTCCTTGTTAAGGCGTTTCTTCAGTTTGCGGATGTAGGTGTTGCCGCGGTTGTGGACATCATCAGCATTCTGCTCTATCATGGTCTTGAGCTCTCCCAGGTACTGTGTGCTGCGCTCCTTGGCGTCAACCATGTCAGTCTGGAGCTTGGTGGTCAGAAGCTGCAGGTCCTGGCCCAGCAGGCCGGCTGTGTCTTGGGCATAGGGCCCCAGCTTGGTCTGGATGTCCTCCCTGTACACGGTCAGCTCAGCCACAGTGTCAGTGATCAGGGTGCTGCAGACAGGGAGAAGGGAGGCATGGTTAGAGATGCCCAGTGGGGAGAGGGATACATGGTCAGTGACGTACAGGGACACAGGGGTACAGGGGGGACAGGGGAGAGAGGGGAGGCATGGTCAGGGACATAGGGGGACACAGATGTACAGGGGGAGGACAGGGGAGAGAGGGGAGGCATGGTCAGGGACATTAGGGGACACAGGGGGGAGGACAGGGGAGGCATGGTCAGGGACATAGTGGGACACAGATGTACAGGGGGAGGACAGGGGAGAGAGGGGATGCATGGTTAGGGACATAGGGGGACAGGGGGGAGGACAGGGGAGAGAGGGGAGGCATGGTCAGGGACATAGGGGGACGGGGGGAGGACAGGGGAGAGAGGGGAGGCATGGTCAGGGACATAGGGGGACGGGGGGAGGACGGGGAGAGAGGAAAAGAGGGGAAGCAAGGTCAGGGACAGTCACACAAGGTGATAATGGAGAGCGATGAAGCAAGGTATATGAGCCTATATCACTTCAGAATGAAATAGTGTTACAATGCGCCACTCACTCGAGTTCTCTGCTGAGCTGGGAGGCCTTGAGGTTGTCCACCAGTCCGTCGGCTCTGCTGTTGAGCTCAGACACGTAGGTCCAGAAGCGCTCAACGTTCTCCTCCCAGCGGTTCTGGGGGGCCTCTGCCTGGCGCACAGCGCGGGCATGGCAGCCTGCAGGGAGACACAGAGAGCTCTGAGGTGAGGTTTACATAATATACACCATCAGGGGGGTTAAATCCAGTCTGGTAATGAGAGCGTGGAGCCTTGGTACAGTATGAAGCTTAATTATACAAGACAGTATTACAGCATTGTAAGAGTTGATCCTAAAAGACTGATTTCAGCAAGGAGTAAGTAAATGCATTCATGCACATACAGTTGACCAATACTAAATATATATACCCCTTGGATTTAGCCTTGCAAAAGTATTCATACCCCTTGGATTTCTTCACATTTTATTGTGTTAGAAAGTGGGATTAAAATGTATTTAATTGTAATTTTATTGCCAATACTATTTTTTACAGATTAATAAAACATTAATAAAATATAGTAGTTAATTGTAAAGAATTACAATGAAATCCATTTTAAGCCCACTTTCTAACACAATTTGAAGAAATCCAAGGGGTATGAATATTTTTGCAAGGCACTGTATATATTGATAACAGTGTCAAAAAGGACCAGTGTAAACCCAGGCTTACCAGAGATGACTGTCAGAGCAAGGATTATTGCCACAGCCTTCATGATTGATTGACAGACAGATACACCTATGAAAACAGACATAGACCCATGTCAGACAGTGGTTGTCTATCAAAGCTATAGAAAATAACTACAACAACATACAAAGATACAATGGTAAATCATTGGAATAATTGGCAGAATATTTTTTGGGGGAATAAAGTAGAATACTATTGTGAGCCAATCGAATAAATAGGAAAAGTAACCTTTCATAGAATAGCAACTAAACTAGTTCTAAGCAATTAAACGTTTTAGATTCAACTTTAAATCCAGTCATTATGCTATAAACTAACTTTGTTCTCCATTATCATTTTTTGTTTCCCCTACAATGACGCTCTTCTTAACAGTTTTACCATACATTTGGTCTGATTAATCTGCACACTATAATAAGAAGATAAATTACTTGCTTTTCAGTGCCAACGTGTAGGCTACAGCAACCTAACCTAATGCAATAATTTATAAGTAGCCACTATCTCGGTATCAAATCTAGCCTACTTAGAGATGCTTTATGTTTCTACTAAAAATTATGTATTTCACTCATGACTAAAGCGCGTTTGTAGCCTGTATGGTCCCCATCAGTTGTCCCCATCCCTCACTCACCTAAGAAATCCAGTTCCTTCCGTGCTCTATGGACTGTTCGCGGGGCTATTTATACTGTCCTGGGACGGCCGCGCGCCTGTCGCTGGGGCTGAGAGAGCGCGCGCATGTGATGATGTGCGGCTCCGCTCATGGTTCGTTCCACGCGATGTGCCACTCCGCGTTCGAAGTTCTCATCTCTTTGATTTGTTGTTGGCTAAATGGTGATTGTGCAATATATAGTTTATGATGTACGTCAACGAAAATAGTTTGTGCTTCTATGAAAAAACGTGTAGGCTATTTCAAACAAGGAAACTCGTTTAAAGAACTCTGCTTATCGAATCCAGGCTCTGTCGTAGCCGGCCGTGACCGGGAGACCCATGGGGCGGCTCACAATTGGCCCAGCGTCGTCCAGGGTAGGGGAGGGAATGGCCGGCAGGAATGTAGCTCAGTTGGTAGAGCATGGCGTTTGCAACGCCAGGGTTGTGGGTTCGATTCCCACGGGGGGACAGTATAAAATAAATTAATAATGTATGCACTCACTAACTGTAAGTCGCTCTGGATAAGAGCGTCTGCTAAATGACTAAACATGTCAAATTAGATGGGATTGTGTCTCATTCAGTTTCTTTATAAACTGCCTTCTTGGTCTTTGGCTTTTTCAGGTGTGTTTTATGTAATCCGTTTTGGGAATGCAATGAAATGTTAAATGTCTCAGAGAACAATTCTTTGGACAATTATAATCTACTGCTGGTGCCAGGAATCTGTCAGGCAGCTCCAATGGTCTTCAATGCATTTTAATCAGTTTATCTTTAATCATGGTATCAGTGTATCAACAGCTACCCCCTGCCACCACTCACCATCAGTCTTCATTCATTTACACTGGGCTATTTGAATGCATGATGGTCACCAATCAAATGCATTTGAAAGGCACTGTCTCCACAATGACCAGACTGGGTAAGTAGTCTACATGATGTTGAACCCATGACCCATGGAACATTTTCTACCAGAATAACACGAATGATACCGTTCACTATTCACAATCCAACTAGGATCAGTCATATACAGTGCCTTCGGAAAGTATTCACACCCCTTGACTTTTTCCACATTTTGTTGTGTTACAGCGAATATAAAATTGATTAAATTGAGGATTTTTTGTCATTAGCATTCACACAATACCCCAAAATGTAAACGTGTAATAATGTTTTGAAAAATGTGTCTAAATTGATTTAAAATGAAAAACGGAATGTCTTAAGTCAGTAAATATTCAACCCCATTTGTTATGGCAAGCCTAAATAAGTTCAGGAGTAAGAATATGCTTAACAAGTCAGATAATAAGTTGCATGGACTCACTCGGCGTGCAATAATAGTGTTTAACATGATTTTTGAATGATGTTAAACACATCTATGTACCCCACACATACAGTGCCTTCGGAAAGTATTCGGACCCCTTGATTTTTTCCACTTTGTTACGTTATTGCTTTATTCTAAAATTGATTAAATTGTTTTTCCCCCCTCATCAATCTACACACAATACCCCATAATGACAAAGAAAAAACAGGTTTTTAGAAATGTTTGCAAATTTATAAAAAAAAATGGAAATATCACATTTACATAAGTGTTCAGACCCTTTACTCAGTACTTTGTTGGGGGGGTCTGAATACTTTCCGAAGGCACTGTACAATTATCTGTAAAGTACCTCAGTCGAGCAGTGAATTTCAAACACACATTCAACCACAAAGACCAGGGATGTTTTCCTATGCCTCACAAATAATGGCACCTATTGATAGATGGGTAAAAACAAGAAAAGCAGACATTGAATATCCCTTTGAGCATGGTGAAGTTATTGATTACACTTTGGATGGTTTATCGATACACCCAGTCATTACAAAGATACAGGTGTCCTTCCTAACTCAGTTGCCGGAGAGGAAGGAAACTGCTCAGGGATTTCACCATAAGGCCAATGGTGACTTTAAAACAGTTACAGAGTTTAATGGCTGTGCTAGGAGAAAACTGAGGATGGATCAACAACTTTGTAGTTACTCCACAATACTAACCTAAATGACAGCGGGAAAAGAAGAAAGCCTGTACAGAATAAAAATGTTCCAAAACATGCATCCTGTTTGCAACAAGGCACTAAAGTAATACTGCAAAACATCAAGGATGATCAATGGAAACAGGATGCACCTGAGCTCAATTTTGAGTCTCATAGCAAAGGTTCTGAATACTTATGTTAATAAGGTATTTCTGTAAAAAAAAAAAAAACATGAAATTATGAAAAATATAACATTCCACCCATGAGGCCACTACGGGCCGATTTGGTCATTTGACTGCAGGAAAGGGCTACATTGACTTGAACATCTATGAAATTACCTGAAAATAATCAACAACCAATTTGACAGAGCAAATGTTCCACAATCCATGTGTAGAAAGCTCTTAGACTTACCCAGAAAGACTCACAGCTGTAATCACTGCCAAAGTGCCTCGACAAAGTATTGACCCAGGGGTGTGAATACTTATGTAAATAAGATATCTGTATTTCATTTAATACATTTGCAAAATTTAGAAAAAAAAAACAGGTTTTCACTTTGTCATTATGGGGTATTGTGTGTAGATGGGTGAGAGAAAAATCTATTTAATCCATTTTGAATTAATTTTGAACACAACAAAGTGTGGAATAAGTCAAGGGGTATGAATACTTTCTGAAGGCACTGTAACATCTGTTATTTCCTCAAAACAATAACTCCCCAGGGTGACAAGCAGTGATCAGTGAAAAACAAGATAGGAGTAGGAGATACGGCTGTTTTCAGGGACATGTCTGGGCTTGGGGATAGAGCTGGGGTGCAGTAGGAAGGATTATGAGTGGGCGGAATAGAGAGAAAGAGTGGCAACAAAGACATTTCATACATCACATGAGTTAAAAGTACATAATCAGACTGAGGTTAGTTGGGATAGGCCTTTGTCCAATGAAAGAAAAATGTGTTTTTCAGTTTTGTATGTTTTTTCCCCCCTGTAACCGAGGTAAAAATGAGATACTGTAGAAAATTTGCATATTATAACCTCAAGATAACTCACTCAAGATAAGGGTTTGACAGAGCTAGCTTTATTGTTCAAAGACTGTAAGGAACTGAGACAATGACAAAAAAAGACAGAAAGTGCTGACTCCAACTGACCCATATGAGTTCAACTCACACACCCAAATGTAGCTCTCTAATTCTCCTTTGTTAGGTCTAGTCACAGTTCATGTA
Source organism: Coregonus clupeaformis (assembly GCF_020615455.1). Taxonomy (NCBI): domain Eukaryota; kingdom Metazoa; phylum Chordata; class Actinopteri; order Salmoniformes; family Salmonidae; genus Coregonus; species Coregonus clupeaformis. The sequence goes on along the minus strand of NC_059219.1, from coordinate 21,438,182 downwards.
TTGTTGGACATCTATCTCGAGGTCAGAGCTTTGGGCCAGTAACTGAAAAGTTGCTGGTTCAAATACCGGAGCCGACAAGGTGAAAAATCTCCCTGTGCCCTTGAGCAAGGCACTTAACCCTAATTGCTCCAGAGGCGCTGTACAATGGTGACCCTGGCCCCACTCCTTGCAGGCGTCTCAGGGGGAGTTGGCATATGCAAAAATAAAATAAAAAAATCCATGACACTTGTGTATAATTATCATCTTAGGAGTCAAACAAAGGTCAGAACTGATGTTATTTGTGAAAGGATAGTCATTCCATCTGTGCATCTGCATATTACTCTTCTTGATCAAAAGTAACCAATTGTCATACTTTAGTAAAAGTAAAGATACCTTAATAGAAAATTGTGGCCCCGTCCGACGATACCCCCAGACAGGGCCAACCGGGCCAGATATAACCCTGCCCACTTTGCCAAAGCACCTGCTGGAACAGTGCCTCAGCGATCTGGAGAGCGGTAGGGAGCAGGGAGAGGGATAAAATGGCAGGATTAGGAGAATCTGTCCACAACAGTGGTGAAACCATTAGACAGGGGAAGATCAGTGACAAAATCTATCGACAGATGGGTCCAAGGCTGCTGAGGAACGGGGGAGTTTCCTTGCTGGAGCGTTCCGGGGAGACTTGATTTGGGCACATACAGTGCTGGAGTTGACGTAGCGGGCAACGTCCTGCGCCAAGGTGGGCCACCAGTACTTAACGGAGATGGATTGAGTGGTGCGGGTGATACCTGGGTGTCCAGTGGCAAGGGATGTGTGCGCCCAGGTCAAAAGCCGATCCCTTACCTCAGTGGGAACGTAGGTGCGTGCCAGAGGACAGGTAGCCGGTGCAGGTTCCCTCTCCAGAGCCTGGCGGATGTCCACGTCTATGTCCCAGAGCACGGGGGCAACGAGTCGGGAGGGCGGTATGATGGGACCACTCAGGACAGGGACCTCTCCCGAATCGTGGAGATGGGACAGGGCATCGGCTTTGATGTTCTTTGAACCTGGGCGGTATGACAAGGAGAAGTTGAATCTAGTAAAGAAAAGGGCCCACCTTGCTTGGTGCGGGTTCAGCCGCCTCGCTGTCCGTATGTACTTCAAGCTCCGATGGTCGGTGAGGATGAGAAACGGGTCCGTGGCGTCCTCCAGCCAGTGTCTCCACTCCTCTAATGGCAACTTCACCGCCAGGAGCTCCCAATCACCGACGTCATAGTTCCTTTCTGCAGGGCACAGTTTTTTACAGTATTATGTACAAGGATACAGTTTTTGTGGATTACCTTGACGTTGTGACCGGACGGCTCCCACGTCCACGTCTGAGGTGTCCACCTCCACCACGAAGGGCAGCGTAGGGTCTGGGTGTTTCAGCAACGGGGCGGAGGTGAAACACCCCTTCAGCAGGCAGAAGGCCTCAGCTGCAGGATTCCATGCCAACTTATGGGGACCACCTTTGAGGAGAGGCGATGGAGCTGAAGTTTCTGATGAAGCGGTGGTAAAAGTTGGCAAACCCCAAAAACCGTTGTAGTCCCTTTATGGTGGTTGGACTGGCCATGACCTGACCCCATATACCTTCCTTTCCTCCATAACCACCCCCTGTGGGCTGATCCGATATCCCAAGAAGGAGACAGCGACCCGATGGAACTTCTCCGCTTTGACGTACATATGATTCTCCAGGAGGCGTCCCAGGACTATCCGGACGTGGGCGATGTGCTCCTCCAAGGTGGCTGAGTAGATCAGGATGTCGTCGATATACACAACCTCCTGGTGCCCAAGCATGTCCCGAAACATTAGTTCACGAATGCTTGGGACACCGACAGAGCACTGGCTAAACCATAAGGCATCACCAAGTACTCGTAGTGCCCAGACACCGTGCTGAAGGCCGTCTTCCATTCATCCCCCTCCCGGATGCGGATCAAATTGTAGGCACTCCGCAGGTCCAGCTTGGTAAGAAACTGGGCCCCGCGTAGCTGTTCAATGGCGGCCGGCACCAATGGGAGTAGTCAATACACGGACGAAGACCCCCCTCCTTCTTGGCCACGAAGAAGAAACCAGCCAACGCAGGGTAGGTGGATGGGCGGATGAAACCCTGTTGGAGAGCCTCCTGGATGTACTCCTCCATAGCCTTGCTTTCAGCCACCGACAGGGGGTAGATGCGGCTGCGCAGAGTCTGTTAGCAGGTTGAGGGCACAGTCCCAGGGGCGATGAGGAGGGAGACAGGTGGCGAAAACCTCCTGGAGATCCTGGTAAACCTCCGGGATGTTGGCCTGGATGGCAACCACAGGACTCTCAACTGATGTGGAACCACAGGGTAAGGGAAAGCAGGTCTTCCGGCATCCGGGTGCCCAGGCCGTAATCTCCATCCTTGGCGAGAAGATGGTGGGGTCGTGACGATGGAGCCTGTGGACTTTGTGTATGGGTGCTTGGATGATGAGGAAGTGGAGGCTTTCATGGTGCAGAGGTCCCACGGTAATGGTGAGTGGTGCTGTGTTGTGTGTGACTGTGCCAGATCCAAGTGGTCGGTTATCGAGTGCTTGAACTGGAAATGGAGAGGAAAGCGGGTATGATGTTTTGTTCAGGAAGGAGGCAAGGGCCTAGTCAATAAAATTCTCAGCGGCACCAGAGTCCACATAGAGCTGTGGAAACAACACATGAGGGACAGCCAGCTAGTGAAATCAGTACTAAAAAGGGTTTGGTGGAGAGTGAAGATGATGGAATATTCACACCTACCCCAGGAGACGGCTGATCACTGGACCATCCCTCTGCTCTAGTGACTCTCGGGTTAGAACGTAGCGGACACCGTTGAAGCTGGTGTCCCTCCTGGCCACAATAGGGACAGAGCCCCAGCTGTCTCCGACAGCGTCGCTCAGCCGCGGGGAGGCGTGTGGCCCCTACCTCCATCGGTTCAGAATGTCTCAGATTGGTCAACAAAGGAGGGAGAGAGGCGATGGGAGTGCCGGTGCTCCCGAAGGAGGTTATCCAGATGGATGGCCATCGTAATGAGTGCATCCAATGAGAGGGTGTCGTCTCGGCATGCCAGCTCCGTCTGGACCTCTTCACGCAATCCTCTTCTGAATAAAGTGCGGAGCACCGGCTCATTCCATCCGCTGGATGCTGCCACTGTACGAAAGGTGAGGCCGTACTCCGCAGCGGTCTGGTCCTCCTGCTGTAGTTGGAGTAGGCGCTCAACCCCCTCTTTGCCCTCCGGTGGATGATCGAAGACTCCTCTGAACAGAGCCATGAACCTCCCATAGGAACCCAGCTCCTGCTCTCCTCTCTCCCAGATGGCCATAGCCCATTCCAACGCCCGCCGGTCAACAGGGAAATAACCGTGGCAACCCTGGACCTCTCGGTGGTGGGGGCTCCAGTTTGATGAGAAAAATAGAGGGAGCACTGGAGGAGGAAGCCACGGCATTTGGATGGAGTCCCGTCATATTTGTCTGGAAGGGACAAATGAGCATCGCTGACCTGGGCAGAGTGCTGAATGGGCTGGGGTGCTGGCTCGCTGGGTCAACTCATGGTAGAGGATCCTCCGCTCGTTGAGGGTGATGCCCCTTGGGGAAGAACTAGACGTTGACGAACGCGGAGGACCTCACTCAGACATCATTTACAAACGAAGCATGTGTTTTTAGTGAGTCTGCCATATCAGAGGCAGTAGGGGCGACCAGGGATGTTCTCTTGATAAGTGCGTGAACTGGACCATTTTCCTGTACTGCTAAGCATTCAAAATGTAATGAGTACTTTTGGGTTTCAGGGAAAATGTATGGAGTAAAAAGTACATTATTTTCTTTAGGAATGTGTGAAGTAAAAGTAAAAGTTGTCAAAATATAAATAGTAAAGTAAAGTACAGATAACCCCAAAAAACTACTTAAGTAGTACTTTAAAGTATTTTTACTTAAGTACTTTACACAACTGATGAATACAATGGAAGTACATCAAGGTATTGCTTGTTCATCTCATGGATCGGATTTGTCCTGAATAGTTTCATTTAGTCTGGCGTAGTAATATCTAAGCATGGTTAAGGCTTGGTTAGAGACGGTGATGTGTGGTGAATGTGAACGTTAACATCTTGGGTCTTGTAAGGGGTTCTGGAAAGCCCCAGTGGAACAACAACAGAGCTTTCATAATGATGAATCTTCTGTTGAGTCATTGTTATACTCAGGTAATGACAGTCTATACCTTTGACTGTCTGTGTAATGCTGGCCATATATAGGCCTTGTTACTGTGCCTTGCAAAAGTATTCATCCCCCTTGGCGTTTTTCCTATTTTGTTGCATTACAACCTGTAATTTAAATGGATTTTTATTTGGATTTCATGTAATGGACATACACAAAATAGTCCAAATTGGTGAAGTGAAAAAAATAACCTTATTTCAAAAATTCTAAAAAATAAATAACGGAAAAGTGGTGCGTGCATATGTATTCACCCCCTTTGCTATGAAGCCCCTAAATAAGATCTGATGCAACCAATTACCTTCAGAAGTCACATAATTAGTTAAATAAAGTCCACCTGTGTGCAATCTAAGTGTCACATGATCTCAGTATATATACACGTGTTCTGAAAGGCCCCAGAGTCTGCAACACCACTAAGCAAGGGGCACCACCAAGCAAGCGGCACCATGAAGACCAAGGAGATTTCCAAACAGGTCAGGGACAAAGATGTGGAGAAATACAGATCAGGGTTTGGTTATAAAAAAATGTCCGAAACTTTGAACATCCCATGGAGCACAATTAAATCCATTATTAAAAAATGGAAAGAATATGGCACCACAACAAACCTGCCAAGAGAGGGCCGCCCACCAAAACTCATGGACCAGGCAAGGAGGGCATTAATCAGAGAGGCAACAAAGAGACCAAAGATAACCCTGAAGGAGCTGCAAAGCTCCACAGCGGAGATTGGAGTATCTGTCCATAGGACCACTTTAAACCGTACCCTCCACAGAGCCGGGCTTTACGGAAGAGTGGCCAGAAAAAAGCCATTGCTTAAAGAAAAAAATAAGCAAATACGTTTGGTGTTCGCCAAAAGGCATGTGGGAGACTCCCCAAACATATGGAAGAAGGTACTCTGGTCAGATGAGATGAAAATTGAGCTTTTTGTCCATCAAGGAAAACGCTATGTCTGGTGCAAACCCAACACCGTTCATCACCCCGAGAACACCATCCCCACAGTGAAGCATGGTGGTGGCTGCATCATGCTGTGGGGATGTTTTTCATCAGCAGGGACTGGGAAACTGGTCAGAATTGAAGGAATGATGGATGGCGCTAAATACAGGGAAATTCTTGAGGGAAACCTGTTTCAGTCTTCCAGAGATTTGAGTCTGTGTCAGCTTCCTGCCTCCTGTTTGTCTCCGGGCCTCTAGAGGTCATCTGTGTTCCCCTCTGCCTTAGTTCTTCCTCGTGTGTGTCAGCTTCCTGCCTCCTGTTTGTCTCCGGGCCTCTAGAGGTCATCTGTGTTCCCCTCTGCCTTAGTTCTTCCTCATGTGTCCTAATTAGCTTGATCCAGGTCACCTGTGCCTTGTTTCCCCTTGTGTATTTTAGCTGTGTGTTTTCCCCTTGTTTCTCACTTGGTTATTGCGTCCTGACTATGTGTCTCCTGCTTTGTCCCACCGTGTCTGTCCTAGTAAGTTGTTCAAAGTTATCTTTAGTTTGTTTTTCTCCCCTCGTGGAGTTGTTTTGTTTTGCCTCCTGTTTTGGAACATTAAATCTACTTGCCTGGAGTATTGCCTTGGGTGTTTCATTTGGGTCCTACAACACCTCCTCTGTGGCTAAGGGGTAGTACCCCCAGCTCTCCACATCTGAGACCGGAGTTTCTAGCCCGGCTTGTGACAGAATAACCAAGTCAATCATGGACCCAGAAACACTCAGTTCCCCGGACCTGTTGGCGGTGATCACTCGACATGAGGCTGCTTTCCAGCGCCATGAAGCCGTTCTCAGCCGACAAGAGGAGCTGATGGCTAGTCATTCTCAACTCCTGGCCGAAATGATGAGTTCCCTCCGCCAGCTCTTTGAACGCCTCCCTGGTCCTCTCCCTTCCCCCAGGTCACCCCCAGTGACGACAGGTCGTCTCGGTTGGCGGAGCCCCGACTACCACCTCCCAAGCCCTTTTCTGGGGATCCAAGCTCTTGCCAGGGTTTCCTCACCCAATGCTCCCTCACCTTCGAGCTCCAACCCTCAAGTTTTCCCACAGACCGTTCCAAGATTGCCTACATCATTACCCTTCTTTCAGACAAGGCGCTCGCCTGGGCTTCTGCGGTGTGGCAGTCCCAGGAGGCCTGTTGTGACTCCCACGCTGCATTTGTAGAAGAGTTCAAGCGGGTGTTCGATCATCCTGTCAGTGGGCGGGAGGCTTCCAAGCGCCTACTGTCTCTCCGTCAGGGGCCCCGAAGCACGGCAGATTTTGCCATTGATTTCCGGACCATAGCAGCAAGGAGCGGATGGAATGATGAAGCGCTGAGGGTCTGCTTTCAGGGAGGGTTATCTGAGCCCCTTCAAGATGAGTTAGCCACCCGAGAACCAGCTGGTGATCTCGAGTCCCTCATAGCCTTGGCCATCCGCCTGGACAATCGTCTAAGAGAGCGGAGAACGGCTCGCCGTCAGGTGTCTCATTCCCAAGTTCCTCTGAGCAGCTCTGTTTCTCCTGTTTGGACTCCGTCATTCAGAGCTTCCCCGGCTCCTGAACTGCTCCAGGATTCCCCGGAGAGCATGCAGTTAGGCCGTTCCAGGCTTTCTCCCAACGAAAGGGAACGTCGCATGAGGGAACGTCGGTGCCTCTACTGCGGGGTTGCCGGCCACTTCCGCTCCACTTGCCCCGAGCTTTCGGGAAACGCCTGTCCCCGCCCAGCTACAGGAGGGCTGTGATGGGGAGAGTTAGAGCGCCTCCTACTAACGCTGTCCTGGCTATTCCAGCCACTCTGTCCTGGGGGGGCCACCAGCATCGGGTCCAGGCTATGATCGATTCCGGTGCCGCAGGTGATTTCCGGGATGTAACCTTGGCTAAGGAACTTAAGATCCCTACCCAACTACTTCCTCAACCCCAGGCAGTTACAGCCTTAGATGGCAGACCTCTGGAACCAGGAAAGGTTACCGAGGCGACTCAGTCCCTGCGACTTACCATCTCTCAACACCAGCAGGAGGAGACCTTCTATCTCATTGACTCTCCCGAGTATCCTATTATCCTGGGTCACCCTTGGCTATGCAGACATAATCCCCAGATCGACTGGCCTACGGGCACCATTCTAAGCTGGGGTCCCGCCTGCCAACTCACCTGCATGCTTCAGAGTCCCTCAGCCCCTAGTACCCAGTTTCAAGAGTCTGTTGGCGTCTCCCGAGTCCCCAGTGTTTACCATCGGTTCAAGGCAGTGTTCAGCCAGGCCCGGGCTACTTCCTTACCGCCTCATCGCACGTATGACTGTGCCATTGATCTACTCCCTGGGTGCTGCCCTCCTAGAGGTCGGATCTTTTCCTTGTCCTCCCCGAGCACGCAGCTATGGACACCTACATTAAGGAGTCCTTGGCAGCCGGCCTCATCTATGCCTCTACTTCCCCGGCTGGGGCGGGCTTCTTTTTGTTGAAAAGAAAGACGGGGGTCTTAGGCCTTGTATTGATTACCGGGGACTCAACAAGATCACGGTTCGGAATCGATACCCCCCTTCCTCTCATGGCCACTGCTTTTGAGCTGCTTCAAGGGGCTTCCATTTTTACTAAGCTGGATCTCCGCAATGCTTACCATCTCGTGCGGATCCGGCAAGGAGACGAATGGAAGACGGCGTTCAACACGCCCACGGGGCACTATGAATATCGGGTGATGCCGTTCGGGCTCACCAATGCCCCCGCAGTATTCCAAGCCCTGATTAATGATGTTCTCCGGGATATGCTTAATCTGTTCGTCTTCGTGTACCTGGACGATATCCTCATCTTCTCGAGGTCACTGAAGGAGCATGAGGGGCATGTTAGCAGGGTTCTCCAGAGGCTCCTTGACAATCACCTCTACGTTAAGCCTGAGAAGTGTGAATTTCATGTTTCTCAGACTCAGTTTCTCGGGTTTATTGTCACTCCCGGGCACCTAGAGATGGATCCCAAGAAGGTCAAGGCGGTCCACGATTGGCCCACACCTGCCACGGTCAAGGAGGTTCAACGGTTCATTGGCTTTTCTAACTTCTATCGGAAGTTCATTAAGAATTTCAGCTCGGTGGTAGCCCCCTTGACGACGCTTACCAAGGGAGGAGGGACCAAGATTCACTGGGGTCCGGAAGCAGCAGGGGCCTTCGAGGATCTCAAGCGCCGCTTCACGTCTGCTCCGATTCTGGTGACCCCTGACCCAGAGAGACCTTTCGTGGTGGAGGTGGACGCCTCAGAGGTGGGGGGGTGGGAGCCGTCCTGTCACAGAGGGGTGCGGATGGGAGATTACACCCTTGTGCCTTCATGTCTCGCCGCCTGTCTGAGGCCGAGCGCAACTACCACGTGGGGGATCTAGAGTTGCTTGCGGTAAAACTGGCATTGGAAGAGTGGCGCCATTGGCTTGAGGGGGCTCAGCACCCTTTCCAGGTTCTCACAGACCACAAGAACCTGGAATATCTCCAACAGGCTAAGCGGATGAACCCTCGGCAAGCACGATGGTCCCTTTTCTTTAATCGATTCCAGTTCCTCCTGACTTACCGACCTGGCACCAAGAACGTCAAGCCGGATGCTCTGTCTCGAGTCTATTCTCCCGAGTTACAAGAGAAGCCCTTGGCATCGATTATTCCGAGGTCTAGGATCGTCGCACCTCTTCAGTGGGAACTAGAAAGAGGGGTACGAGAAGCTCTTGTCCAGGAGCCCGATCCAGGCGGTGGTCCTGCCGGTCGCCTGTACGTTCCTCTCTCTGTTCGGGGCCGCGTCTTGCAGTGGGGTCATGAGTCGCCCTTGACATGCCATCCAGGCAGTGCTCGCACACTGGAGTTCCTCCGACGGCGGTTTTGGTGGCCGTCCATCAAGAAGGACGTGCAGGTCTATGTTGAGGCCTGCCCTGTGTGCAACCAGGGAAAGTCGACACGCCAGCGACCCCAGGGACTGCTCCATCCCTTACCTGTTCCTCGAAGGCCATGGTCACACCTTTCTCTGGACTTTGTTACGGGACTTCCTCTATCCCAGGGCAACACCGTCATCCTAGTGGTGGTAGACCGGTTCTCTAAGGCTGCCCGGTTTATTCCCCTGCCCAAGCTGCCCTCGGCTAAGGAGACTGCTGAGCTCCTCATGAACCATGTCTTCCGGATATTTGGTATTCCCCTGGACGTGGTCTCTGACCGAGGTCCCCAATCTCGTCCCGGTTTTGGGGGCCTTCTGCAGGCTTGTTGGGGCCACAGCCAGCCTATCGTCGGGGTTCCATCCAGAGTCTAATGGCCAAACGGAACGGATTAATCAGGATCTGGAGACCACCCTACGGTGTATGGCGGCCAGTAATCCCACGTCTTGGGCCACCTATATCATTTGGGCTGAATATGCCCACAACACCCTCCAGTCCTCAGCCACCGGATTGTCCCCCTTCGAATGCCAGTTCGGTTACAACCCTCCATTGTTTCCAGAGGAGGAGGCGCAAGTTGGTGTTCCCTCGGCCCAGCGCTTTGTCCAACGCTGTAGGCGGACCTGGAAGAAGGCCAGGCGTGCCCTCCTTCGGACCTCCCAGAGATACCAAAGTCAGGCTAATCGCCACCGCCGGGACGGCCCCCTAGTTTCCGAGCTGGTCAGAGAGTTTGGTTGGCCACTAAGAACCTGCCCCTCCGGGTCGAATCCAGGAAGCTTTCCCAGAGATACATCGGGCCTTTCCGCATTGCTAGAAAGGTTAACCCTGTGTCGTATCGTTTGGTTCTCCCTCGCTCCCTTAGAGTTAACCCCACTTTCCATGTTTCACTCCTTAAACCTGTCTTGTCTTCTCCCTTTGCCCCCCCACGCAGACCCCCGCCACCTCCCAGGATCATTGACGGCCAGCCAGCCTACACAGTCCGCCGGATACTGGACTCCCCGGAGGGTCCAGAACTCTCTGCAGTATCTGGTGGACTGGGAGGGCTACGGGCCGGAGGAGCGCTCCTGGGTTCCAGCCAGGGACATCCTGGACCCAGGTTTGATCCGAGATTTTCGCACCCTGGGGCCAGGGTGTTCTGGAAGGAACGTCAGGAGTCGTTCCTAGAGGAGGGGGTCCTGTCAGCTTCCTGCCTCCTGTTTGTCTCCGGGCCTCTAGAGGTCATCTGTGTTCCCCTCTGCCTTAGTTCTTCCTCGTGTGTGTCAGCTTCCTGCCTCCTGTTTGTCTCCGGGCCTCTAGAGGTCATCTGTGTTCCCCTCTGCCTTAGTTCTTCCTCATGTGTCCTAATTAGCTTGATCCAGGTCACCTGTGCCTTGTTTCCCCCTTGTGTATTTTAGCTGTGTGTTTTCCCCTTGTTTCTCACTTGGTTATTGCGTCCTGACTATGTGTCTCCTGCTTTGTCCCACCGTGTCTGTCCTAGTAAGTTGTTCAAAGTTATCTTTAGTTTGTTTTTCTCCCCTCGTGGAGTTGTTTTGTTTTGCCTCCTGTTTTGGAACATTAAATCTACTTGCCTGGAGTATTGCCTTGGGTGTTTCATTTGGGTCCTACAACACCTCCTCTGTGGCTAAGGGGTAGTACCCCCAGCTCTCCACATCTGAGACCGGAGTTTCTAGCCCGGCTTGTGACAGTCTGGGACGAAGGTTCACCTTCCAGCAAGGCAATAACCCTAAGCATACTGCTAAAGCAACACTCGAGTGGTTTAAGGGGAAACATTTAAATATCTTGGAATGGCCTAGTCAAAGACCAGACCTCAATCCAATTGAGAATCTGTGGTATGACTTAAAGATTGCTGTACACTAGCGGAACCCATCCAACTTGAAGGAGCTGGAGCAGTTTTGTCTTGAAGAATGGGCAAAAATCACAGTGGCTAGATGTGCAAAGCTTATAGAGATACCCCTAGAGACTTGCAGCTGTAATTGCTGCAAAAGGTAGCTCTACAAAGTATTGACTTTGGGGGGTGAATAGTTATGCATCCTCAAGTTTTCAGTTTTTTTGTCTTATTTGTTGTTTGTTTCACAATAACAAAATATTTTGCATCTTCAAAGTGGTAGGCATGTTGTGTAAATCAAATGATACAAACCCCCAACAAATCAATTTTAATTCCTGCTTGTAAGGCAACAAAATAGGAAAAATGCCAAGGGGGGTGAATACTTTCGCAAGCCACTGTATCAGCACCACTACTGATTCCAGCAGTACTGATGGCCTTTACCCAGAATGGTCCAGCAGGTACGCTACCTCTGCTGTCAATACTAGACATTCCTCTCTGTGTTGTATTCACAAGAAGCCTTCTCCCAAGAAACACAAAATGGAATTGATTGGTTTGTTCAGAGCCTGATAGTATGAGATAACCTCCAGGAGTCAACTACTATCTCTTCACTGATTGGTCGGAATGGATATGTATATATCTAGCCAGCTAGCATATCTTGAGATACACAGCCACTGCAGTGCATGTGCTCTCTTCTGACTACAAGCAATTTGAGGAAACATTTTAATTCATTTTTACCATCTTAGTTTACACATTATTTGACAGGATAAAAAATATATAACATAAAATCAAATGACCCATCAGATGTTTACAATGTCTCTCAGTTTGATGCATAGAATTCCACATGCTTCAAATACTCTATGTCACAGTATGGGTGTGTCACATGGGAAAAGTGGGCATTCAGCGGCATGACAAGTCCAGTCCTATTCAGCACACAGTCAGAGGATTACTGAAGTAATTTAATCCAAACAACCTCACAATCTGTTGTCACGCAATCCTTTTGTGATATCTGATCGGCCTCTGGAGTTATTCTTCTCCTACATTTAATGTGGGAACAACATTGAATTGGGTTTTTATAGTTGTTCCAACAGGCTCCTAGGGTTGTTGGATTACAAAGGGAAACCCAGCCGTGAGCTGCCCAGTGACTTGAGTTTACCAGACCAGCTAAATTCCTTCTACGCTCGCTTTCGACGCAAGCAACACTGAACCATGCATAAGAGCACCAGCTGTTCCGGACGACTGTGTGATCTCGCTCTCTGTAGCCAATGTGAGTAAGACCTTTAACAGGTTTACATTCACAAGGCCGCGGGGTCAGACGGATTACCAGGATGTGTACTCAGAGCATGCGCTGAACAGCTGGCAAGTATCTTCACTGACATTTTGAACCTCTCTCTGACCCATTATCTAATACTTACATGTTTCATGCAGACCACCATAGACCCTGTGCCCAAGAATGCCAAGGTAACCTTTCTACCCAACTATTGCCCCGTAGCACTCACTTCTGTAGCCATGAAATGCTTTGAAACGCTGGTCATGGCTCACATCAACACCATCATCCCAGACACACTGGACCCAATCCAATTTGCATACCGCCCCAACAGATCCACAGATGACACAATCTCTATTGCAACTAGATCCTGGACTTCCTGATGGGCCGCCCCCAGGTGGTGAGGGTAGGCAACAACACAGCCGCCATGCTGACCCTCAACACGGGGGCCTCTCAGGGGTGCGTGCTTTGTCCCCTCCTGTTCTCCCTGTTCCCACATGACTGCGTGACCACGCACGACTCCAATACCATCATTAAGTTTGCTGACGACACAACGGTGGTTGGCCTGATCACCGACGACGAGAAGACAGCCTATAGGGAGGAGGTCAGTGACCTGGCAGTGTGGTGCCAGGATAACAACCTCTTCCTCAATGTCAGCAAGACAAAGGAGATGATCGTGGACTACAGGAAACGGAGGGCTGAGCACGCTCCCATCCACATCGACGGTGCCGTAGTGGAGCGGGTCGAGAGCTTCTAGTTCCTCGGTGTCCACATCACTAAGGAATTATCATGGTCCACACACACCAACACGGTTGTGAAGAAAGCCTCTTCCCCCCCAGGAGGCTGAAAAGATTTGGCATGGGCCCTTAGATCCTCAAAATGTTCTACAGCTTCACCATTGAGAGCATCTTGACTGGTGGACATCACCGCTTGGTATGGCAACTGCATGACATCCGACCGCAAGGCGATACAGAGGGTAGTGCGTGCAGCCCAGTACATCATTGGGACTGAGCTCCCTACCATCCAGGACCTCTATACCAGGCGGTGCCAGAGGAAGGTCCTAAAAATTGTCAAAGACTCCAGCTACCCAAGTCATAGACTGTTCTCTCTCTACTAAATAACCTCCCGAGTGGCGCAGTGGTCTAAGGCACTGCATCGCTGTGCCACTAGAGATCCTGGTTCGAATCCAGGCTCTGTTGTAGCTGGCTGCGACCGGGAGACCCATGGGGCGACGCACAATTGGTCTAGGGGAGGGAATGGCTGGCAGGAATGTAGCTCAGTTGGTATGTAAATGACAAAAATGTAAATAGTTAACCAAATAGCTACCCGGACTATCTGCACTGACCCTTTTTGCACTAACTCTTTTGACTCATCACATACGCTGCTGCTACTGTTTATTTACTATCCTGTGGCCGAGTCACTTTATCCCTACCTATATGTACATATCTACCTTAATTACCTCGTACCCCTGCACATGGACTCGGTACTGGTATCCCGTGTATATATCCAAGTTATCGTTACTCATTGTGTATTTATTCCTTGTGTTATTATTTTTCTATACTCTCTCTGCATTGTTGGGAAGGGCCCATACGCATTTCACTGTTAGTCTACACCTGTTGTTTACGAAGCATGTGACAAATACAATTTGATTTGATTTGATTGTGATTTGGTTCACTCTTTGTATTTAAATGTCTCAGCCTGGGCTGAACTCAGTACCCTACCTACTGCTGCTCTCCCTGCTGGGACAGACAGACGTGTCCTACTAAAGCTGGGACCACGAGGGACAGGGATAGCAGCACAGCTGTTATGAAGAGTAGTGCAGTAGAGCTGTTGTAATGGCTTTCAAGGAGTGATCACTGGGGTCATAGAAACAGGGAGAGACAGAATGAGAGGGAAGTGAGAGAGAGAGAGAGAGAGAGAGAGAGAGAGAGAGAGAGAGAGAGAGAGAGAGAGAGAGAGAGAGAGAGAGAGAGAGAGACAGAGACAGAGACAGAGACAGAGACAGAGACAGAGACAGAGAGAGTAAGAAGAACGATGGTACAGTATAACTAGCTGTAGACAGACAGACTGACAGACAGACCGACAGACGTCTACAGAGTTCTGTAACAGAAGCAACTTCCTCTTGTCCTAAAAATATATATAGCTTTGTTCCCTCTCATTGTAAGAATGGGTGATGTGGTAATATGCGTCTACCAGGGCAGTGTGTGAGAGGTTGTCGGTGAGCAGTGAACTCTCATAACCCCAGCCAGCTCATCTTGGAGTCAGGAGTGGTGTGACGGGAGCTGGAGGACTGTGGTCTGTGGTTAGTTGGTCACCTCTGGTCAGAGTGAGAACTCTCACCTCTAACTTCACATGAGTCACCACAACTGGCTGTTCCTTGGCTAAAGGCCGCTCAGCTGGGCCCAGTTTTGAATCTAGGTTTGATTCTATTCTCCATGTGTGTGTGGTCAGTCATCTGCTTCTGACTCACTGATTTTGCTTACTTAGCTGACTGGTGGCAACTTGCACCGAATAATAGGGTGACCTCACCTCCAATGGCCTTTTTACATAGAAATACAGTCTGTTCACTAGCAAACAACAAGGACCATAAATCAAACACAGTTCACTATGTAAAAATGCTGCTCCAAGGAACATAAGGAACACTGTAAGGACCATTTCCTTAGTTGTCTCGTCTCTTGTTCTTATCTATTAGCCATTTGCCAGTTCATTGTAGGCTTAGCTGTAGGTCCTCTATTTAGTCTATCATTACAGAACCCCTGTGACATAAGGCAGATCTCAGAGATTTGTTTTACAGTCTTCCTACCGGGCAAAGATCTAAATCAACATCCACTTTTGGTTTATGTTGAGTTGTCATGTTCCCTGTTCTAACAGAGGTGTTTTATGGACATACGGTTCTGCAGCCTAATGCAGGTAACAGTAAGCAAAGAATATGCTTGTCTAACAGTGTTTGGAGGGTTAACAGTATGGCCAGTAGAAAGCGTTTTACAGGTCATTTATATTAGGTTGATAATGTAATGATGTTGAACAAAGGAAGTACCAGGCTAACCCAGCAGGGTTAACGGTTACTGGTGCCAGTGGTAGTTGGGGGCAGAGCCAAGGAATGTTGTTTACCTCTGGGTGAGGCGGTGTGGGAGAGCCCTGGCAGAGCCGGGGAGTGAGAGGGGGAGGATGGGTGATACAGGTACATCATCAGACATGCAGAGACAGCTCTGAACATGCTCCATACCCACCTCTGGAGGGGGTTTGGGATTGTGGGGTGTGGGGTGTGATAGGAATTCAGATAATATTACAGGACTATGTTGGGGGGGTGAGAGCGAGCGGTACATGAGTGTTTGTCAGGTCCTTGTATTTATGGCTATTTTCTGATTTCTGTGAAAAGGTCAGTAAATCACCATCATTGCACAGGGCTTTATAATTCCCTGAATTGACAATGCATTGCCACTAGATGGCATTCATTCTAAAACTATGGTGAAGGAGCAAGCAAACTATTGCCAGTGGTATGTATTCATGGATGCCAAGGGAAGCCAGGCTTCCCCAAAAAATGTACAAATAAAAAATAAATAAAACATAAACAATAATTGATCTTTCGTCTCTCTGTGTTTCATAATTTTCCTTCAATTCGCAAGAGGCTGAATGGATCTCACCGGAGAAAGCATCCGAGCGAGCAAAACAGCGCCCCTCTGTCTGTGTAGCCCATCTATCTAATGTGTCTGGTCAAAAAGAGTATGATATTGTTGCCGCATTGAATGCAAGGGAAACTAGCGAGCATTTGGCCTCCCTTGACAAAAAAATTATACCATAATAGCCAATCAGCGTTGAGCTAAACTGAGTGAAATCAACTGTGAATGGTCCTGGCGCACCAAAAAAAAAGTGTCAGGGAAGCCAGTTTGGATTTGGATTCACACCAATCACATCACATCAAAAGCCAAACGTCATTGACAGAAAAAAAGAATTGTTGCATCTCGTTGTATTGTTGTCCTCCGGTGGCTAGCTAGCTAAAATTGGCCCTATCCTAAATAAGCCATGGATGGACTTCTCCGTACTGGCCAATGATTATAACGGATATTCTGATCCAACCATTCATTCATACATTGTGCCCCTGGCCTGAGAGGATGGAAGTTCAATATGTAGCAACAGTAGATGTAGTAGACTAATGTTAACTAACTGGCTAATCGTTGCCCATGAAAGGAAGTTAGGCTAGCGAGCAAGCATTTTAGTCAGGTAGCCTAGGACAACAAAAACTAAGAGTGTGTACTGTATGACAGTCATAGACCGTTTCGGCAACATGAAAGAGTGGAGGATGACATTGGCGTTTCTCTTCAAGTAGGGTGAGTGAACAGGTTTTTTCTACTTACACACACACACACATACACACATGCACACACGCACACACAGAAATCAGAACCATGGACAGCCACATGATATTTAGCTTACGTTGATTGGACTAAATTGTTTTAGGAATCTTTTAGTTGTAACTGTATTAGACTAAGCATAGGTTATTTGATGATGTTGAAATGTTGAAGTTGAAATGGTGCTGGAATAGTGGAGGCAGCTCCTGTTTTCTTTGGGACTTGCAGTAACTCTCCGGTGTTCTAAATCAATAGTAGTTTAGTCGTCCGAAAATGTCGGAAACATTAACTTGATTGATCATGCTGTAGGTCATGTAACTGTTTGTTACATGCAATATGCTTTGTGGACTCCACCGGATATATGCTGCTCTCCGGTTTTGTGATGAAACAAAGGTGTGGCCTTAGGCCTATATATCATGGTGGAAAGGCATATGAACTAACAGGTTATAGAGAAAACAACTTAATTATCACAACACATAGGTTGTAATATGGCTTCCACTTTGAAGACAAACACTGTAGGCTATAATGCCAATAGCTTTTACTCTCCCTTTGAGTAAGGTATTTAGCTACATTATTGATAAGAAATGTACTTACTATGACTGAGATATGTGGTTGTCCCACCTAGCTATCTTAAGATGAATGCACTAATTGTAAGTCGCTCTGGATAAGAACGTCTGCTAAATGACTAAAATGTAAATGTAATATTTAAACATCTTCAAAGTTGGTTAATGCTGTCATACACACTTATTTCTGATGTTATATGAGGCAATACCTGTACCCCTTTTTAACCATCAGGGGGATACGCGTATGTTGAGGAGAGGTGACTAGATCAGTGGCATTCAGTGGTCCTACATGCAACCAGTCTTATTGGGCAATGTTTATGTACTGTTTGTATGTCCGAATATGACTTGTTACCTCATACCCTTATCACACATTATAATTTGGGGAAGCAACTTCAATTATTTAAATTAGCATCATAGACACGATACATCATAGACACGATACATTTAAGTTATGTTTCGTTTAGCTTTTTATTTCCATAAATTAAGAATACTACACCAAATACGGCACAGTCACTGACCAACCTTCAGGTAATAAACAAACAAAATACAAAGATGTCATTCTCTCATCAGTGCCAATTCAGTTCATACAAAATAGACCTCATCTGCATTACCAAGTTCTTCTTGGTAAACTCTCCCTCATTATATTGACAACGGTGGCATGTTCTAAGGCTTCGAAGGGAGAATACAGTCATCAAGAGGGCAAGAGTTGTCAGTTGGAGGAAAGTGTTTGTGATTTAGTTGGTCTTGGTGAAGGCCTGGTAGAGGGCGGTGAGCTGGGCCTTCAGGTCCTGGGCGTAGGGGTCCAGCTTGTCCTTCAGGTCCTCAGCGTAGGGGACTAGACTCTGCTGCACCATCTGAGCTCTGGTGGTCAGCTGGCTCTGGAGATTCTCAGCCAGGGGGGCCATACTCTTCTGGAAGTCCTGCAAGCGCAGGTCCACTTTCTGCTTCAGCTCGTCAGTGTAGGGACCCAGCTTGGACTGCAGCTCCTTCACACTCTGCTCCAGACTCCCCTTCATCTCCTCACTCTTCTGGAGCAGGGTGGCCCTCAGGGCCTCGGAGTCCAGGGACTCAGCATAGGGGGCCAGGTCCTGTTTCAGCTGCTCCACTCTCTGCTGGACTTGTGTCTTCATCTCCTCTGCGTAGGGTTCCAGTTTCCCCTTGACGCTTCCCAAGTCCTGCTCCAGACGCTCTCTCAGCACCTCGGCCTCCTGGGTAATCTTGGTCATCAGGTCCTTGGCTGCAGGAGGAAGCTGCTCCTGCAGGGAGATGGCGTATTGGCTGGCCACGTCAGCACTCTCTGTGATGCGGTCACTGCAGGAGAGGAGAGGAGAGGAAGGTCAGTTCAGGTCCCCATCCTAGTAATCTGAGCGATTCGACTATAGACATTCCACACATGTTATGACAACTACATCACAGGTCACATGACTTACTTGACATCCTGTCCCAGCTGAGACTTCCTGATCATCTGGACGGTGTCGTCGGCCGTTTGCGTTGCCTTGGCGACGTAGTCCCAGAAGGCATCTGTCAGCTGCTCCAGCTGTGGCTTCGGCTCATCAGCGTAGAATAGGTTAGCATGGCAACCTGTTGGGGTGTGGCAGAAGAGTTAGTTGTTGTGAAAGTGTATTTTTCAGGGTCATTACTGGTTAGGCATGGCAACCTGTTGGTGGCATTAAGGTAACTAGAAAATATTATACTCCCTCTGCCATGGTTATTATTGACTATTGACTTAAAATGAATTTGGTAGATTGATTGAATATATTATGTTGCTGTACTTCAGCTCTAGAAATTTCACTTATAATCTGAAATATTCTTGTATCCTACTCACCAGTGAATACAGCCAGCGCGAGTACCACAAGGACCTTCATGACTCTCAATCAGATTCTGTGAAATAAAGCAACAATCACTTAAAACATTGTAATCCACCAGAAAAAGATCCCATCATAGAATGCTATCAAAGAATACCATGGACTTGTAGAATCCAGTTTACCGTCTTTGTGTATGAGTGTTGGTGTATCTCTGAGTCCAGTCTGCAGTGAGTGTAGTTTCAGCCGTGCCATGGCCTGTATATATAGTGAGCAGGGCAGTAAGGAACACAAAGTCCAGGAGCCAGTGACTCGCTGTCAGTAGTACTCCAAATCATAAACCCTCAGACTGCAGTGCACCACTCAGCACCTGTCTCTGACCCAGCCCAGTCCTGTCCTGACAACTCACCCTGGACCTATCCCAATGAACCCCTGGACCCAGAACGCACAGGAGAGCACTGTGTTATCATCACCTCTGGGTAAAGTGTGACAAACAGAGTTAGGGACATTAAATAGTGGTCAGAGATACTCAGTGAAGACCAATCTCCTGGGACTGCATGCTGATACACACATCTCCATTCAATCCCCTTGTCTATAGTTTTTCAATGATATGCAGTAGTGATACATGTGCAGCAGGACACTTGTTGGCCTTTGATTTATACAGGTCTATTACTGTTAATATCATCTGAGGGTAGATGGATTGTGTTGTATTGAGGCTTATGCACTTTTACATACACTAGCATGTTATTTTCTCTCAACCATAATGTATTTTTGTCTTTATACAGTGAGGGAATTAAGTATTTGATCCCCTGCTGATTTTGTATGTTTGCCCACTGACAAAGACATGATCAGTCTATACATTTAATGGTAGGTTTATTTGAACAGTGAGAGACAGAATAACAACAAAAAAATCCAGACAAACGCATGTCAAAAATGTTATAAATTGATTTGCATTTTAATGAGGGAAACAAGTATTTGACCCCCTCTCAATCAGAAAGATTTCTGGCTCCCAGGTGTCTTTTATACAGGTAACAAGCTGAGATTAGGAGCACACTCTTAAAGGGAGTGCTCCTAATCTCAGCTTGTTACCTGTATAAAAGACACCTGTCCACAGAAGCAATCAATCAATCAGATTCCAAACTCTCCACCATGGCCAAGACCAAAGAGCTCTCCAAGGATATCAGGGACAAGATTGTAGACCTACACAAGGCTGGAATGGGCTACAAGACCATCGTCAAGCAGCTTGGTGAGAAGGTGACAACAGTTGGTGCGATTATTCACAAATGGAAGAAACACAAAAGAACTGTCAATCTCCCTCGGCCTGGGGCTCCATGCAAGATC
Source organism: Coregonus clupeaformis (assembly GCF_020615455.1). NCBI lineage: Eukaryota > Metazoa > Chordata > Actinopteri > Salmoniformes > Salmonidae > Coregonus > Coregonus clupeaformis. The sequence goes on along the minus strand of NC_059219.1, from coordinate 21,418,032 downwards.
TCACCTCGTGGAGTTGCAATGATCACGAGAACGGTGAGGAATCAGCCCAGAACTACACGGGAGGATCTTGTCAATGATCTCAAGGCAGCTGGGACCATAGTCACCAAGAAAACAATTGGTAACACACTACGCAGTGAAGGACTGAAATCCTGCAGCGTCTGCAAGGTCCCCCTGCTCAAGAAAGCACATATACAGGCCCGTCTGAAGTTTGCCAATGAACATCTGAATGATTCAGAGAAGATCTGGGTGAAAGTGTTGTGGTCAGATGAGACCAAAACCGAGCTCTTTGGCATCAACTCAACTCGCCATGTTTGGAGGAGGAGGAATGCTGCCTATGACCCCAAGAACACCCTCCCCACCGTCAAACATGGAGGTGGAAACATTATGCTTTGGGGGTGTTTTTCTGCTAAGGGGACAGGACAACTTCACCACATCAAAGGGATGATGGACGGGGCCATGTACCGTCAAATCTTGGGTGAGAACCTCCTTCCCTCAGCCAGGGCATTGAAAATGGATTGTGGATGGGTATTCCAGCATGACAATGACCCAAAACACACGGCCAAGGCAACAAAGGAGTGGCTCAAGAAGAGCACATTAAGGTCCTGGAGTGGCCTAGCCAGTCTCCAGACCTTAATCCCATAGAAAATCTGTGGAGGGAGCTGAAGGTTCGAGTTGCCAAACGTCAGCCTCGAAACCTTAATGACTTGGAGAAGATCTGCAAAGAGGAGTGGGACAAAATCCCTCCTGAGATGTGTGTAAACCTGGTGGCCAACTACAAGAAACGTCTGACCTCTGTGATTGCCAACAAGGGTTTTGCCACCAAGTACTAAGTCATGTTTTGCAGAGGGGTCAAATAATTATTTCCCTCATTAGAATGCAAATCAATTTATAACATTTTTGACATGCGTTTTTCTGGATTTTTTTGTTGTTATTCTGTCTCTCACTGTTCAAATAAACCTACCATTAAAATTATAGACTGATCATGTCTTTGTCAGTGGGCAAACGTACAAAATCAGCAGGGGATCAAATACTTAATTCCCTCAATGTATATGACGCTACAACTCTACAATGCTGAAAGTGAGTATCTGATTCACACCAGGTCAGTTTCATGGATTTTTCCTTGATGGCACAGAAAGTCACAGCCATTTCTCAGACATAAATAGCACTTTGTCCAGACAACACCTTCCTCCCAACCTTTATGAGATATCACAGTCTAATCAGATATGGTATTGATTTATAGTCCGTTTTAGTTTGATGTCCAGCCAGCTGGCATTGACTCCCAGAATATATTGTATGATATAGTTTTCAGTTTCACTGTGAGGTCATGTGTTCAAGCACTTCCATGTGTCAGTTGTCTGACCGAAGTTCAGTTGACCCATACACACTATGATAGGGTCTAGGGTTAGGGGTCCAGTCCATTCGTTAGATGTGATTCCACAATAGCTAGTAGATAAGGTATGGTGTCTAGGAACTAATTTGGAATCAATTAAATGTTACAGTAGACTTTCATTTTTCAAAGTAAAGCTCCCCCTTTGTCAAACTGTAGTTATTCTGTTTAAATGGATAGGGGGTTACTGTTTACAGGAAAAATGTGCTATACTGGTAGTTTACCATGTCATAACCTCGCCCCCAGGTTATTGCACAAAGAAGTGTCTGGGAACGACATTACCATGTCGAAAAGGTGGATCAGTCTACCCAGAGAATGGTCAGAGGGAGAATCTTCACAGCACTCATTCTACAACACTTGAGTTATTCATGATGTCACATCCTGGTAACCTGGAGCTGTGAAGTCAGGAGTTGAGTTCTAAACCTCCTATCTACCCACCGTGCCTTATTACAAACCATCTTCTCTAGTCACAGTGTCACTCTATAGAGAGTAGAGTAAGGAGAGGGTGTTGTCTGTGATCTACTATTCCCAATGTAAATGCACTACAGTGCAACATTCAACACCTCAAATAACCTCTGGCCCCAGTGATGACTAAAATGTGTGAAGGTTGACACTGCGCTATAGGTTTGCGTTGGCAGTTGAGGTGACACAAACGTTGGAATGCTACCTTTGATGGCTAAACAAAAGTTTGGACACACCTACTCATTCCAGGGTTTTTCTTTATTTTAAATATTTTCTACATTGTAGAATAATAGTAAAGACATTCAAACTATGAAATAACACGGAATCATGTAGTAACCAAAAAAAGTGTTAAACAAATCAACATATATTTTATATTTGAGATTCTTCAAAGTAGCCACCCTTTGCCTTGATGACAGCTTTGCACACTCTTGGCATTCTCTCAACCAGCTTCATGAGGTAGTCACCTGGAATTCATTTCAATTAACAGGTGTGCCTTGTTAAAAGTTAATTTGTGGAATTTCTTTCCTTCTGAATGTGTTTGAGCCAATCAGTTGTGTTGTGACAAGGTAGGGTTGGTATACAGAAGATAGCCCTATCTGGTAAAAGACCAAGTCCAAGAACAGCTCAAATAAGCAAAGAGAAACGACAGTCCATCATTACTTTAAGACATGAAAGTAGAAATCTGTCCTTTGGTTTGATGAGTCCAAATTTGAGATTTTTGGTTCCAACAGGGTAGGTGAACTGATGATCTCCGCATGTGTGGTTCCCACCGTGAAGTATGGAGGAGGAGGTGTGATGGTGTGGGGGTGCTTTGCTGGTGACACTGTCTGTGATTTATTTAGAATTCAAGGCACACTTAACCAGCATGGCTACCACCAGATTCTGCAGTGATACACCATCCCATCTGGTTAGCGCTTAGTGGAACAATCATTTGTTTTTCAACAAGACAATGACCCAAAACACACCTCCAGGCTGTGTAAGGGCTATTTGACCAAGAAGGAGAGTGATGGAGTGCTGCATTCAGATGACCTGGCCTCCACAGTCACCTGACCTCAACCCAATTGAGATGGTTTGGGATGAGTTGGACCGCAGAGTGAAGGGAAAGCAGCCAACAAGTGCTCAGCATATGTGGGAACTCCTTCAAGACTGTTGGAAAAGCATCCCAGGTGACTACCTCATGAAGGTGGTTGAGAGAATGCAAAGCCGTCATCAAGGAAAAGGGTGGCTACTTTGAAGAATCTAAAATCAAAAATATATTTTGATTTGTTTAACACTTTTTTGGTTACTACATGATTCCATATGTGTTATTTCATAGTTTTGATGTCTTCACTATTATTCTACAATGTAGAAAATAGTAAAAATAAAGAAAAACTCTTGAATGAATAGGTGTGTCCAAACCTTTGACTGGTTCTGTACTTTATTTAATTTTTATCCAGTTGGATGAACACTCCAAACAGCCTACCCAACCGCTCAAAGACGTCTGCATGGTCCTAAAGCACACTGTTGCCTCGTTTTGTATCACATTCCAATGATAAAAGTGTGTGTGTGGGGGGGGGGCAAAAACGCAATTTCAGAATGTGTGAAAGCTCCACCCCTGACTGTAAGTCTTCTCTAGAATGAGGCTTTCAGTAGAAGGGTTAAGGTCCATGCACAGTTGTCTAATTAGAATATAACCAATAAAAAGGACCATGGTGGTGGTGGGGGAGATTCCCAAAGGAAACATACTGAAGTTCAATCAAAGCAAGGTTAATCAAGTCTGGTCTGTCCATGTTCAGTCTGTCAGGCTCAGAGAGTGAATATGAATGTAACAAAATAATGTATTGTCATTGTGATTTGTGTGTGTGTGTGTGTGTGTGTGTGTGTCGATATAGAAACCGCACAGTCATGTGATGACAGCCAGCCAGGAGTTGTAGCCAGCAGGAAGAGAGGTGACATGGCAGTTAGTCCTGGACTTTGGGCTTTCAGCTACACCTCTGGTTTCCACTATATATACAGCACGGCACTGGCCTGAGAGACACACAGACAGACTGAATACACAGATACACCAGGAAAAAAACAGGTGAGGCCAATGCTGAGATTCAAAACAAGGTGTTGAGAAACTATGATTTTAGGGTTCTAAGATTCAAATGTAATTGAAGTGTAATTGATCAATGATGTTTCTGTTTCAGTGAGAAACGCAAATATGAAGGTGTTCATGGTGCTTGCAATTGCTGTACTCTCTGGTAAGTAACATCTAATGTTACCACAACCATAACTACTCTCTATTTTTTTTTTATTGAAACCTTTGAATGCAACAAGATTATTTGAATTATTATTATTTTAAACTTGCCATACTTCTAGCTCCTTTAACAGTGTAAGGTCATAAAGTAGGTCAGGTTAAACTAGTGTTTTCACAGGAACTAACTCTACTTCCACGCCCCAAAAGGTTGCCATGCTAACCTATTCTACGCTGATGAGCCCAAGCCACAGCTGGAGCAGCTGACAGATGCCTTCTGGGACTATGTCGCCAAGGCAACAAAAACTGCCGACGACACTGTCCAGATGATCAGGAAGTCTCAGCTGGGACAGGATGTCAAGTAAGTCATGTGACCTGTGATGTAGTTGTCAGAACATGCGTGTAATGTCTGTAGAGGAAGCCCTCAGAGTACTAGAATCCTGACCTGACCAGACCCCTCTCCTCTCTTGCAGTGACCGAATCACAGAGAGCGCTGATGTGGCCAGCCAATACGCTGTCTCCCTTCAGGAGCAGCTTCCTCCTGCAGCCAAGGACCTGATGACCAAGATTACCCAGGAGGCCGAGGTGCTGAGAGAGCGTCTGGAGCAGGACTTGGGAAGCGTCAAGGGTAAACTGGAACCCTATGCAGAGGAGATCAAGACACAAGTCCAGCAGAGAGTGGAGCAGCTGAAACAGGACCTGGCCCCCTATGCTGAGTCCCTGGACTCCGAGGCCCTGAGGGCCACCCTGCTCCAGAAGAGTGAGGAGATGAAGGGGAGTCTGGAGCAGAGTGTGAAGGAGCTGCAGTCCAAGCTGGGTCCCTACACTGATGAACTGAAGCAGAAAGTGGACCTGCGCTTGCAGGACTTCCAGAAGAGTGTGGCCCCCCTGGCCGAGAATCTCCAGAGCCAGCTGACCACCAGAGCTCAGATGGTGCAGCAGAGCCTAGTCCCCTACGCTGAGGACCTGAAGGACAAGCTGGACCCCTACGCCCAGGACCTGAAGGCCCAGCTCACCGCCCTCTACCAGGCCTTCACCAACACCAACTAAATGGCCCAAACCAAGACCACTCCTTGATCCTCTGAACCTTTTTGAGTGATTCTCTCATACCCTGAACTGCACTGTAAAACACGGAAATAAAACTGGGTATATGCCCAAAAGATCATATTTATTATTTAGTGCAGGGTGAGAAATGTAAACCAAACCTTCACACTCAAATATTTATAAGTGTTTGTTTTTACCTTGTTAAATGTTGAATTATGTCAACTTTGTATAATTTCATAAATTCTTTAAGAAAAATAAAGCTATTGCAATTATGAACATATGCAAGATTGTTCCCTCATTCATTCAAATGCTAATAGTTAATTATACTCTCTAAGTTCATTACACTCCAATTACACATGCAATATGTCACTTAAGGACACATGAAAAGTAATCTCTCTCTCTCTCTCTCTCTCTCTCTCTCTCTCTCTCTCTCTCTCTCAAATACTTGTGGTGAGTTTGTGAAATCCCTTTGCTTAATTAGAGACTGTTCGTTCCTGGGCCTCCTAAGTCCAGACTGGCCCTGTTGACATTACTATCTCTAACTCATGTGTCAGCAACAGTTTTATCCAGTGACAAGTCTCTGTCTTTTTACATGTCAATGCTTTTAACATGTAACAGCATGCCCACACCAAGCCCAGCACAGGCTAGCCCACACCAAGCCCAGATAAAGGAGGGGGCTCATTTAAATATTTTGGGGCGTGGTTTGGTTGTCTTTCTGATACAATGTATCATGTTTCCTAAATTGGCTTTATAAAAATATGCAATTTATGCATTGAATTAAATTGTAATAATTAAATACATCAATAGATTCCTATTCAATACTAAAAGGTGCTTCGTGCCATGTGGGCACGTTTGATGGGAAAAGATTTCAGGCCAAGTAAGGGCTGCGCTCACCAGATATGAGCTGCCCACACTGGGCAACACTGGGCAAATGCCTTGGGAGCCAACATGGAGACGATGAGCGAAGGCGCCTCAGCCCAATGTGGGCAGCCTACACAGGGCCAATATTTATCAAATGTGGGCAGCCTACACGGGGCCAATATTTATCCAATGTGGGCAGCCTACACAGGGCCAATATTTATCCAATGTGGGCAGCCTACACAGGGCCAATATTTATCCAATGTGGGCAGCCTACACGGGGCCAATATTTATCCAATGTGGGCAGCCTACACAGGGCCAATATTTAGCCAATGTGGGCAGCCTACACAGGGCCAATATTTAGCCAATGTGGGCAGCCTACACAGGGACAATATTTTTGCCAATGTGGGCAGCCTACACAGGGACAATATTTTTGCCAATATGGGCAGCCTACACAGGGCCAATATTTATCCAATGTGGGCAGCCTACACAGGGACAATATTTTTGCCAATATGGGCAGCCTACACAGGGCCAATATTTATCCAATGTGGGCAGCCTACACAGGGACAATATTTTTGCCAATGTGGGCATGTTTGCTGGGCATGATGTTCAGTGTTCCACTTTCTAATGTGCCACTGGCTACAGAGAGGTGTGTGTAACTCCTCCCTCTGGCTGGGTCCCCACTGTTTATGAGTGTCTGTCTGAGGACACACACACACACACACACACACACACACACACACCTCCATCTTCACAACCCTTCCTCCCTCCAGCGTGGAGGGGCAGAGTCCACTGACAACATGACACATGGGCTTCCCAGTCTTTCCCCCGATACTGAGAAACAACTCACTCAATCATCAAGCAGACGGTACACAAACACACTGTGGAGGAACAAACTAATGTGTGAGGGGACATGTGGAAGAGAAATTACACCAGTGAAAATCATAATGAGTCAGTTTGACCAAAGACACAGCAGGTTTCTTCGGTACACATAGAGGCAACCTTTCCTTGAATATATGCCCACATGATCTCTGACAAGTCAAAGCTCCCTGTTTCAGGATGAGGGTCCAGCAGGGAAACAAATGCTGATTTCAGATAACACCCTCTCTTGAGCCTGTCTGTCTATCGCCTCCATAGTGGTGCCAATCTGGGCACCGAGGGGGGATCTGTCTGTCACACACACCCATCACTCAGGAGGACACACCACCGCAGAGCCAAAAGGCATCATTAAACCCTGATCAAATGGCCTTCCTCATCCCAACAGAGGAGTGTAGTTTAGAGTAATACATCTCCCTCATCTCATTGACTGTCTATTGAGGGAGACATGATGGCCTATTGAACCAGATGGTGGGAACTGGGAAGACATTGAGGGGGTAGTCAATCAGTGGAAAGACACAGGATGGGAGTCTCTTTGAACAAGCTGTGTCTTGCAGCTTATCCCACTATGGTGGTGACGCACAGAAAGAGATTGGACACTGTTTTGATGCAGATCAGAGGCTGTTACAGGCATAATGGCTTTAGTCAGTGATGGTTTGGTTCTGGCATCAGAAGAAGTGGAGATGAGGAGATACTGTAGATAACAAGCACATGTAGACGAGTCTTTGTAAATCACCAATGCTGAAGGCGGTGTTTCATTGTGTTGTTTTGGCCCAGCATGTCCTTTGGACTTGGATCAGACCAGATTGTTTGTATTACAAGGGCCCTGTACAACATCCACGCAGCTGGTCTTTTTTAATCACACCATTTATATGGGTGCTGTTTGTGAAGCATTTCCCTCTTCATAAATGTGTGTGCTAACCAGCTGTTGTGATATAAGGGCAATACAAACAATGTTTTATCTGATTACACTCCGCAGTCTGACTTCAGCTTTCAAGGCTGTCTGGGAGTTCCTTCAGAATAATAATAAGGGTGGCAGTGCTAAGAGCAGCTGTAGGGTAGACTTTCCTGCCACCTGGTGGCAAAGCTGTGATACTGCAAGAAAGACGGAGTGAGAGCGAGAGAGCGAGAGAGATCATTACAAAACTGTATATAGACATAACAGGACATTTGAAATGTCTCTATTCCTTTGGAACATTTGTGAGTGTAATGTTTACTGTTCAATTTTATTGTTTATTTCACTTTTGTTTATTATCTATTTCACTTGCTTTGGCAATGTAAACATATGTTTCCCATTACAATAAAGAGCTTTGAATTGAATTAAATTGAGAGAGAGAGAGAGAGAGCCCATTGCCCTTTATGGTTGTGAGGTCTGGGGTTGGCTCACCAACCAAGAATTCACAAAATGGGACAAACACCAAATTGAGACTCTGTATGCAGAATTCTGCAAAAATATCCTCAGTGTACAACATAAGACACGATACCCGCTAATTATCCAAATCCAGAAAACAGCCGTTAAATTCTATAACCACCTAAAAGGAAGCGATTCCCAAACCTTCCATAACAAAGCCATCACCTACAGAGATGAACCTGGAGAAGAGTCCCCTAAGCAAGCTGGTCCTGGGGCTCTGTTCACAAATAGAAACAGACCCCACAGAGCCCCAGGACAGCAACACAATTAGACCCAACCAAATTATGAGAAAACAAAAATATAATTACTTGACACATTGGAAAGAATTAACAAAAAAACATAGCAAACTAGAATGCTATTTGGCCCTAAACAGAGAGTACACAGAGGCAGAATACATGACCACTGTGACTGACCCAAAATTAAGGAAAGCTTTGACTATGTACAGACTCAGTGAGCATTGCCTTGCTATTGAGAAAGGTTGCCACACTGCCCACAAAATGAGGTGGAAACTGAGCTGCACTTCCTAACCTCCTGCCAAATGTATGACCATAGAGACACATATTTCCTTCAGATTACACAGACCCACAAAGAATTCAAAAACAAATCCAATTTTGATAAACTCCCATATCTATTGGGTGAAATACCACAGAGTGCAATAACAGCAGCAATATTTGTGACCTGTTGCCACAAGAAAAAGAAAACCAGTGAAGAACAAACTCCATTGTAAATATTTGAGTTCAAGTTTATTTTTATTTTTACAGGGACAGTGCACATTAATCAATGTTTCAGTAAAAGTGCCGGTTTTAGCCAGCCGGCTCATTTTCAACCGCAGTCCCTTGGCAGGTTATTAAAAAGAATTACAATAATAATACAGATAAACAATGAGCAGTGAGTACATGCAGAGCAACATAGAACAAGCAACACATAGCATGCAGACAGAGCAACATAGAACAAAAAGCAACAAAACAAAATACATAAAAGCAACAGTTTCCACACCTCACAATCTACAGATAACATGGAAAGCGGCAATACACAGCTAGGGATTACGTTCACAAGTCTGGTTGGCCTTTTGCCATGTCTTTATGTTTTTTGTGAAGGTGGGATAGGTGGTGCAGTTATGTGTATCTGATGGCAGTGTGTTTGAGACATGGGAAGCTCTCACAGAAAGCAGATTGACTAAAGGTGCTTTTCCTTAAGGGAACTATACAGTCGCCTCTCATGGCAGACCTTGTGGATCTGCTACCATGGGTTTGGGTTTTCTGTTTAACAAAAGTACTAGGTGGAGGGGGATCCAGGCCATTTATGATCTTGAATACAAGACATGCGTCGGTATATTGCACCAGATTTTCCCAACTCAGGAGCTCATGCTTTCTGAGGATGTAACAGTGATGATGGCTATTGGGCTTTCTATCAAGCACTTTGAGAGCCTGTTTGTGGACAGACTGAATGGATTTTAATGTTGAACAACAAGCTTGGGCCCAACTAGTCATGTTAAGTGGGGGAGCATCAAAGATTTTAAGTACAGTTTTGCTACCTCTGTAGTCAAACAATATGGTATGAATCAGAAATTAGCTAGGTTGAATTTGGTTATTTGAGTTACCTTTTTCACCTGCTTTTTAAAAAGAGAGGTTGGAATCAAGTATGATGCCAAGGTACTTAAAATCGGATACCACCTGGAGCTTCTCCCCTGACACATAGACATCTGGCTCAGTAGCATCAGTTGCCCTCTTTGTGAAGAACATGCAGACTGTTTTTTTTCACATTGAGATGCAAACATGAGTCACTGAGCCACTTTGTAACCTGGACCATTACAGTAGTGAGTTCTTGTGCAGCTTGTTGTTTGCTCTTTGCATGCACATACAGTGGGGAGAACAAGTATTTGATACACTACCGATTTTGCAGGTTTTCCTACTTACAAAGCATGTAGAGGTCTGTAATTTTTATCATAGGTACACTTCAACTGTGAGAGACGGAATCTAAAACCAAAATCCAGAAAATCACATTGTATGATTTTTAAGTAATTAATTTGCATTTTATTGCATGACATAACTATTTGATACATCAGAAAAGCAGAACTTAATATTTGGTACAGAAACCTTTGTTTGCAATTACAGAGATCATACATTTCCTGTAGGTCTTGACCAGGTTTGCACACACTGCAGCAGGGATTTTGGCCCACTCCTCCATACAGACCTTCTCCAGATCCTTCAGGTTTCGGGGCTGTCGCTGGGCAATACGGACTTTCAGCTCCCTCCAAAGATGTTCTATTGGGTTCAGGTCTGGAGACTGGCTAGGCCACTCCACGACCTTGAGATGCTTCTTACGGAGCCACTCCTTAGTTGCCCTGGCTGTGTGTTTCGGGTCGTTGTCATGCTGGAAGACCCAGCCACGACCCATCTTCAATGCTCTTACTGAGGGAAGGAGGTTGTTCTCACGATACATGGCCCCATCCATCCTCCCCTCAATACGGTGCAGTCATCCTGTCCCCTTTGCAGAAAAGCATCCCCAAAGAATGATGTTTCCAGTTCCATGCTTCACGGTTGGGATGGTGTTCTTGGGGTTGTACTCATCCTTCTTCTTCCTCCAAACACGGCGAGTGGAGTTTAGACCAAAAAGCTCTATTTTTGTCTAATCAGACCACATGACCTTCTCCCATTCCTCCTCTGGATCATCCAGATGGTCATTGGCAAACTTCAGATGGGCCTGGACATGTGCTGGCTTGAGCAGGGGGACCTTGCGTGCGCTGCAGGATTTTAATCCATGACGGCGTAGTGTGTTACTAATGGTTTTCTTTGAGACTGTGGTCCCAGCTCTCTTCAGGTCATTGACCAGGTCCTGCCGTGTAGTTCTGGGCTGATCCCTCACCTTCCTCATGATCATTGATGCCCCACGAGGTGAGATCTTGCATGGAGTCCCAGACCGACGGTGATTGACCGTCATCTTGAACTTCTTCCATTTTCTAATAATTGCGCCAACAGTTGTTGCCTTCTCACCAAGCTGCTTGTCTATTGTCCTGTAGCCCATCCCAGCCTTGTGCAGGTCTACAATTTTATCCCTGATGTCCTTACACAGCTCTCTGGTCTTGGCTATTGTGGAGAGGTAGGAGTCTGTTTGATTGAGTGTGTGGACAGGTGTCTTTTATACAGGTAATGAGTGGAGAACAGGAGGGCTTCTTAAAGAAAAACTAACAGGTCTGTGAGAGCCAGAAGTCTTACTGGTTGGTAGGTGATCAAATACTTATGTCATGCAATAAAATGCAAATTAATTACTTAAAAATCATACAATGTGATTTTCTGGATTTCCGTCTCTCACAGTTGAAGTGTACCTATGATAAAAATGACAGACCTCTACATGGTTTGTAAGTAGGAAAACCTGCAAAATCGGCAGTGTATCAAATACTTGTTCTCCCCACTGTATATCACTGTATCATCTGCATACATTCGAACTTCAGACCCAGTACAGTCAGAAGGCAGATCATTAATGTACAGGCTGAACAGGAGGGGCCCCAGTATTGACCCTTGGGGCACGCCCACATCATAGCTGAGAGTGAGCGACAGCTCATTGCTCACTCTGACACACTGGGTTCTGCCGTCAAGGTATGATTTCATCCATCTCAAGGCATTGGGGCAAAAGTTGAACTTGGACAGTTTTGTGACGAGAACCTCATGGTTAACAGTATCAAAAGCTTTCCTTAGGTCTAGAAATACAGCCCCAACAACGCCCCCTTTCTCCATCTTGGACTTCACATGTTCCAGAAGAAAGCAGTTGGCCGTTTCTGTGGAGTGTCTTGCTCTGAAGCCAAACTGCATAGAGTGTAATGTGAGGGGGCTGTTGTTGAGGTGGGCAATCAGTTGCTCTGTAAACACTTTTCAGCAACCTTCGACACCACAGGTAGTATACTAATGGGCCTGTAGTTACTCACGTCAGCAGGGTCACCTGATTTAAAGATAGCCGTTATTATGGCCGACTTCCAGACCCTTGGAAAGACTCCCTGACCAATAGATGTGTTGGTGACCTTAGTAATGGGGCCAATGAGTGACTCTTTGTAGTTTTTAAGAAAGGTAGAGTCCAGTCCAAACACATCTTTGGCTTTAGAGTTATTTAGTGAGCTAATCACCTTGTTCACCTCTGACTCAGAAACCAGTGGAGGGGTTCTGTGTCAGTACCTTGACAGAGTCAAAAAAGTAGGAATTGAAGGCTGTTGCTATTTCGATTGCATCCTGTGTTAGACTGTCATTCACATTGATTTCTAGTATTTTGCAGTGTTACTACAGTGAGGGAAAAAAGTATTTGATCCCCTGCTGATTTTGTACGTTTGCCAACTGACAAAGACATGACCAGTCTATAATTTTAATGGTAGGTTTATTTGAACAGTGAGAAACAGAATAACAACCAAAAAAATCTAGAAAAACGCATGTCAAAAATGTTATAAATTGATTTGCATTTTAATTAGGGAAATAAGTATTTGACCCCTCTGCAAAACTACTTGGTGGCAAAACCCTTGTTGGCAATCACAGAGGTCAGACGTTTCTTGTAGTTGGCCACCAGGTTTGCACACATCTCAGGAGGGATTTTGTCCCACTCCTCTTTGCAGATCTTCTCCAAGTCATTAAGGTTTCGAGGCTGACGTTTGGCAACTCGAACCTTCAGCTCCCTCCACAGATTTTCTATGGGATTAAGGTCTGGAGACTGGCTAGGCCACTCCAGGACCTTAATGTGCTTCTTCGTGAGCCACTCCTTTGTTGCCTTGGCCGTGTGTTTTGGGTCATTGTCATGCTGGAATACCCATCCACGACCCATTTTCAATGCCCTGGCTGAGGGAAGGAGGTTCTCACCCAAGATTTGATGGTACATGGCCCCGTCCATCGTCCCTTTGATGCGGTGAAGATGTCCTGTCCCCTTAGCAGAAAAACACTCCCAAAGCATAATGTTTCCACCTCCATGTTTGACGGTGGGGATGGTGTTCTTGGGGTCATAGGCAGCATTCTTCCTCCTCCAAACACGGCGAGTTGAGTTGATGCCAAAGAGCTCCATTTTGGCCTCATCTGACCACAACACTTTCACCCAGTTCTCCTCTGAATCATTCAGATGTTCATTGGCAAACTTCAGACAGGCATGTATATGTGCTTTCTTGAGCAGGGGGACCTTGCGGGCGCTGCAGGATTTCAGTTCTTCACGGCGTAGTGTGTTACCAATTGTTTTCTTGGTGACTATGGTCCCAGCTGCCTTGAGATCATTGACAAGATCCTCAGTGTAGTTCTGGGCTGATTCCTCACCGTTCTCATGATCATTGCAACTCCACGAGGTGAGATTTTGCATGGAGCCCCAGGCCGAGGGAGATTGACAGTTATTTTGTGTTTCTTCCATTTGCGAATAATCGCACCAACTGTTGTCACCTTCTCACCAAGCTGCTTGGCGATGGTCATGTAGCCCATTCCAGCCTTGTGTAGGTCTACAATCTTGTCCCTGACATCCTTGGAGAGCTCTTTGGTCTTGGCCATGGTGGAGAGTTTGGAATCTGATTGATTGATTGCTTCTGTGGACAGGTGTCTTTTATACAGGTAACAAGCTGAGATTAGGAGCACTCCCTTTAAGAATGTGCTCCTAATCTCAGCTCGTTACCTGTATAAAAGACACCTGGGAGCCAGAAGTCTTTCTGATTGAGAGGGGGTCAAATACGTATTTCCCTCATTAAATGGCAAATCAATTTATAACATTTTTTGACGTGTTTTTCTTTTTTTTTGTTGTTGTTATTCTGTCTCTCACTGTTCAAATAAACCTACCATTAAAATTATAGACTAATAATTTATTTGTCAGTGGGCAAACGTACAAAATCAGCAGGGGATCAATTTAATTAGCCTAGTTAGCTAAGTTACTGACTGACTAGGCTTATTGTTATTCATGTTTTTGTTGTTATTACATTTCAGGTGGAGAGGGAGTAAGATCACTAGAAAGCAGCATGCTGCCAGACCACCACAGGACCCTAGAGGTATTACAGTCAACGCTTATGAACTGGATAGTGTATGTGAATTGCCCATTTATATCAATGACACTAACAAAATGGTTGGATTACTCAGCAACATGTGCAGTAAATGTTAACACGGCTTTGGTGATGAATAGCGCACAATGTATTTATTGTCATCTCCCTATCAGGCTGTAGTGCGGCCTAGTCCCCAAAGTGACTCTTCTTATCAACTGTATGCAAGGGTTGTCTTAGGAATGTCTAATTATCTTGCCAACCCCCATTGTCACACCTCTGAGAAGCAGTTATGTTGTGATTACATCATGTAGGTCTGATATCTGATTGGAGGTTAACTTTACAGTAATACTATTGGTCAAAAACTCAGATTTTGAATCCAAACAACTCAGATGCTTAAAAAAATTGTCTTAGACTCATTGTTCTTTCTCTTATGTTCCTGACTTGCTGTGGTGAGATACCGACACACTTTCTTTCTCTTTCTCTCTCCCATGTGCTATTGGCCATTGACAAGCCATGGTTTCTTTGTCTCACTCTCTCTCTGACCATGCTTGGAATAATGCCTTGTAATGTTTGTTAATGCTTTGTAACTTAAGCTTTATGCCTTGTATGTGAATCCATTCATTTTACAAAGTAATTAAATACACTTGTATTTGGAATTCCATTCTCAGACATTTCTTCATCGCTTATTACTGCAACTCAACTATGATGTTCTTGCATATTGCTATTTATCTTACGGAGTCAGATAATCATTTTAATAGGCTAGTTGCATAGTCTTATTAAGAGTTGCATGTGAGGTGTATATATAACAATATAATATAAAATATTACTCCACTACAAGGCAACTGCATGCTGTGACAAGGGCCTGGATGGTTACACACATCTGCTTCAAGCTGCCTGACTAAATACTGGGGCCTTCAGTGGTACCTTCCCTTTGATTACAGCAAGACTCTCCTTATCTCGGTCTCATAGCCAATTAACATGTACTGTGTGTAACCACGCAAATTCATACACACTGCTACGAACACAAGAACTGACTTACAGTGGACTCGTAAAGTATTCAGACCCCTTGACATTTTCCACATTGTTACGTTACAGTATTATTATAAAGTGGATTAAAATGTTTTTTCCCCCCTCAATCTACACAAAATACCCCATAATGACAAAGCAAAAACAGGTTTTTAGAATTAAAAACTGAAATATCACATTTTCATAAGTATTCAGAACCTTTACTCAGTACTTTGTTGAAGCACCTTTGGCAGCAATTACAGCCTCGAGTCTTCTTGGGTATGACGCTACAAGCTTGGCAAACCTGTATTTGGGGAGTTTCTACCATTCTTCTCTGCAGATCCTCTCAAACTCTGTCAGGTTGGATGGGGAGCGTTGCTGCACTGCTATTTTCAGGTCTCTCCAGAGATGTTCGATCGGGTTCAAGTCTGGGCTCTGGCTGGGCCACTCAAGGACATTGAGACTTGTCCCAAAGCCACTCCTGTGTTGTCTTGGCTGTGTGCTTAGGGTTGTTGTCCTGTTGGAAGGTGAACCTTCGCCACAATCTGAGGTCCTAAGCGCTCTGTAGCAGGTTTTCATCAAGGATCTCTCTGTACTTTGCTCCATTCATCTTTCCCTCGATCCTGACTAGTCTCCCAGTCCTTGCCGCTGAAAAACATCCACACAGCATGATGCTGCCACAACCATGCTTAACCGTAGGGATGGTGCCAGGTTTCCTCCAGACGTGACGCTTCGCATTCAGGCCAAAGAGTTCAATCTTGGTTTCATCAGACCAGAGAATCTTGTTTCTCATGGTCTGAGAGTCTTTTGGGGCCTTTTGGCAAACTCCAAGCGGGCTGTCATGTGCCTTTTACTGAGGAGTGGCTTCCGCCTGGCCACTCTACCTTCCCCAGATCTGTGCCTCAACACAATCCTGTTTTGGAGCTCTACAGACAATTCCTTCGACCTCATGGCTTGGTTTTTGCTCTGACATGCACTGTCAACTGTGGGACCTTATATAGACAGGTTTGTGCCTTTCCAAATCATGTCCAATCAATTGAATTTCAACAGGTGTACTCCAATCATTGTAGAAACATCAAGGATGATCAATGGAAACAGGATGCACCTGAGCTCAATTGAGTCTCATAGCAAAGGTCTGAATACTTATGTAAATAAGGTATTTCTGTTTTAAATGTTTAATACATTTGCAAAAATGTCTAAAAACCTGTTTTCGCTTTGTCATTATGCGGTATTGTGTGTAGATTGATTATAAAACCATTTTTTACATCCATTTTAGAATAAGGCTGTAACATAACAAAATGTAGAAAAGGTCAAGGGGTCTGAATACTTGTCTCTGGCTGCGTTTAGACAGGCAGCCCAATTCTGATATTTTTTCCAATAATTGGTATTTTGACCAATCACAATCTTTTCACATCAGATCTTTTTCAGAGCTGATCTGATTGGTCAAAAGACCAATTAGTAAAAAAAAGATCAGACCTGAGCTGCCTGTCAAAACACTGCCTATTTGTCAGATTCTTCAGTCGTCTAGGATATCTATTTTAGTTGGCACACCTGTGTGTCTTATATATATGAATAGAAATTTATTTCTCCCTGGATATTAGACTTGCATTGATTTTAGACCTTTTTGAATCATAAACTCTAAGTATTGTCAGATGTTTAAGTTACCATAGTAGTTAGTAAAATGAGAAGAACAGCCTAAGAAAAAGTTATTGTTTTGTAACCTATTAAAAAATTAACATGAATAGTTTATACAAAACTTTATTGCATTGGGTTGTTCCCTCAAATCTGACCATTTAAAGACTTGATAGTTGCATCCTTCCTCAGGGTACTGTCTGCTGATAGCTGCTCTAGAGTTCCATGACCCAGCAGACTCACCTTGGAATAGGGGGATAGACTTTTATTTTTAAAAAACGAACGTGTCTAAGACTTTTAGAAGGTGGAGAGCGCATGAGTTGGAGTGAGTACAGTAAATCCAATCCAATCAGTGGCCCAGGATAATATGCTACACTACATGACCACAAGTATGTGGACACCTGCTTGTCGAACATCTCATTCCATAATCATGGGCATTAATATGGAGTTGGTCCCCCCTTTGCTGCTATAACAGCCTCCACCCTTCTGGGAAGGCTTTCCACTAGATGTTGGAACATTGAATGCTTTAAAAATGAAGTTAACATAGAATGTACATTGTACACTATTGACAAAGAATATCACATAAATTATATGACTTGACCCGTCTTTGACAAGTTTTTCATGCTTTTGAAATTTGTTTTGGATATATGGTCGTGTCACGTGTGCCATGGCTTAGTTTGTTTAGGGCACAGGAGGCTGCTGAGGGGAGAACGACCCCTAATAATGGCAGGAATGGAGCTAATGGAATGGCATCAAACACCTGGAAACCACGTGTTTGATGTATTTGAAACCATTCCACTTATTCCACTCCAGTCATTAACACGAACCCAGTCTCCCCAATTAAGATGCCATCAACCTCCTGTAGTTTAGGGCTCTATTCAATCTGGAAAGATGAAGCGTTACAGATTCTGCAACAGAAATGTAAAGGTAATTTCAAATTGAGCTGACATACTGTATGCAGCGTTTACCGAGAATATAGTCTCCACTAAAGCGGGAACATTGCCTTTAAATGTAAATCATCCTGTAAAGCTGAACTTCTGCGATGCAAATTGAATAGAGCCCTTAGTTTCTCCTTTCCCTCTTGTGTTTGGCTGCATTCCAAACACGTAAAAGACACACCCTCTCCCCTCAAATTAAATGGACACTTATGATGACGTATGATGAGTTGACACTTGCAGGGCAAGGGTTGAGGGAAGAATGAATTTATTTTAAATGGACCGCTCTTGCCCGGAAATGTGTTTTCAGTCAGCATGGAACCACCAGTATCTGTTGTGTGTGCTTTATATAAGCTACAGTCAATTATGATTGCATTTCATATCTTGGCTAGAAGACAACGCATCCGCAGACATCGAATGCTAAATGCTAAATCAAAAATTACAATGTATAAGTGTGATATCAGGGAAAGTTGTATTCGCCAGCTAATGTTTCCAAAAGCTAACCAAACAAAACCATCATTACTTTCACGATACGTGTTTGTGCCGTCATGTGCATTAGTAGCACAATTTCTAACATTATTATTAGTATTTGCATTCATTTTTACTTACACTTGTATGTTGACTTCTCCATATTGATGTTGGTTTTAAGTTTTGGCAGACTTTTCTTAGCAAATGTACAATCATCGCGAATTGAATTATGGGGCGTTTCAGGCCCCGGAGTGAACAGAATTGTACACTCGCAAATCCGATCACAAACGAGGGCCAACTAGTTGCCAACTTCCCTTGGTTGGCTAATCGTTTGGACCGACGGCAAAGATGGCAGTGGGGATTCCCTCAAGGGCATAAGGCGAGGGTAAGTGGAGGAGGGTGTGTCTTTTGTGAGTTTGAAATGCAGCCTTTGTCTTGTGGAGTGAATGTAGGACTGAGTGAGTCAATTGGCTGCTCGAGTTGGAACCAGGCCCAGAACACCTGACTAGCATTGATTGGACTGACGAGCTGCCACCTGGATAAAGGTAGCTCTCAGTCACAGATCATGTTCATCTGCTCAGACGGTGAATTGCATCAACTAATGTGTGAATTCCTGATGGTTCAAGCTGGGTTCATAGCCATAAAAAGTGTCCCAGCTGTCCCAAACAATTTTGCGGCCCACAGAAGTGGAGTCGCCGGCTGCATCAGCAAAATGGCCGCAAATTGCGCAGAGTTGTAGTAGCTCTCCTACGCCTTGGTCACCCAACAAAGCTTGCGGCAAAGCAGCTATGCTTATGCAAATCCTAAAATATGTTATGACGAGAACGTGAGCCTAGCTGCATACTTGTATAATGATGCATCAAACCAGTTTTGAGAGAATTTGGTGAATGATGAAGATTCTGGATTGAGGAAATGTCAGTATGAAAGTGGTTTGAATAAGTTCACTTTCTTAGGGCAGTTGTTGGAGATTTCAACTGGTGTTTAAGACTGCAAACAGGTATTACAATGTTCATGTGTGAATGATTTGAACATTTTATTTTTCCTATGGTATTTTCAGATTATTTTTTCGCCATGTAAAGCGTAATTGTCTGTTATACCGATTTTGTTTTTAACTTGGCAAATTAAGTATATTTACTATTATGCAGCCTTAACAATGCATAAGGGCATTTAATAAGAGAAAATCATGCTAAGGAATGTATAGGGACATTTCACTGGATACAACCTGTCAATCAATCATCATAGTCTCATTTGCTCAGGCTCTTACTCTGGTAGAGGTGATGTGAATTGAAACACATTTAATGGGTTCTTTTTTGGTGTTTTCCCATTATGATCTGATTTGTTACTGCTAGTGACCTTGACCCTGGAAAGAGTATCCGGAGAGAATGTATATCCATGCCTGTCTTGTTGTGAGCTTAGCTGTGTCACAAGTTTTGGCTGGGGTAAGTAAAGGAAACTTTAAAAACATGATTAGGCTTACACTCATTTATCTCTGTAGCTCAATATGTTAAAAGAACAATGTTTAATTTGATAGAACATAATTTGTATTGTGAGAAGATAATCATGTAAGTTATGCAAAACAGAAAATCAAAAGATAAGACATTTTTAGAATTACGTTTTTGATAATTTCTTATCTTAAAATATATTATCTCTCATTCTCCTCAGGCTGTTCCCAAGGTCACAGGTAGGTCTGGATATTCTAAATGAAAATAAAATGAACTGGCTACAGTATATGGACCTGAGTTTTATTGATTTATTTTTAGATGTGAACATACTTATGCTGTATCAGGTGTTTATGTATATGGTTGCTTACCATTAATATTGTTGACTTGATTTCTTTTTCCTTTTCAAGACATCGAAGATGAGTTGGGCATTGACAAAATAAACAAAGGTCAAGCTTACATAAACATATGTAAAGTGTTAATTACACAATACATATTGCATGAATAATACACATTTGTCAGTTGTGTTGTAGAAAATACAGATTTATAGAAAGTCACTTAATATTTTATTTACATATTACTTATTAACCCATATCGGTTATTTTCAGACTTACATTTACGTGAAGGTGACATAATGGAGGTGGGTACAGCAATGGTTTAAATGATATGTTTTACATTAACCCTATCTGAGGTATATGGGTTAACCAAACTGTAATGTTCCAGAACTTTCAGAGGAATGGCATTCTGGGGGAAAACAAACGCTGGCAGTCTCCAGTTCCCTATGTTTTACACTCTAGTCTTGGTGAGTAAAGACGTGGAATCCTGATTTTCATCTTGTAAGAAATATCAAACCACTATAGCATTTATGCTATAAGCAGAGCGTCACGTGTTCAAGTCCAGTTCCCAGCTGTATGATATTTATTTTGTATCACATTACTGATCTTTCTAATGTTGTCACTGTATTTTCCATTTGCACAGATATGAATACTAAAGGCATCATTCTGCGAGCCTTTGACCAGTTCAGGCTGAAAACATGCATGGACTTCAAGCCCAGAGACTCTGAGATGTACTACCTAACAATTGAGAAACATACAGGGTAAGACATGTACTGGTGGAACATTTGGTAGATATTTTTCTAAATCAACAATTAATTACATTATATGTGTTTTGTGTTAACATGTCTATCCCCGGTAGGTGCTCCTCCTATGTAGGGAGAACTTTTGCAAATGGACAGGTTGTTAACATTGGAGAGTACTGTGGTATTGTCGCCATTGTGGAACATGAGCTTCTACACGCTCTGGGCTTCTATCATGAGCAGTCCAGATATGACAGAGATGAATATGTGACCATTGTCTATGAAAACATCGTAGAAGGTTTGACTCATTGTTTTTCCCAATCATACAAACATTATTTAATAATTTTTCTAGTTCTCACATTATAACATTACTTTGGGATTGTTCATCTACAAGCTTTAGATCAAAATGTGTGCTGTGTGGGAAGTATTAATACACATATTAAAGGAGAGAGGGGCATTTTGTAACAAACAGTTCGAATTAATCCACTACCACCACCTCTGAATTCAATGTTTCAATTGTTGGGGCATTTAAAGCAGGCCTAAAAACAAATGTGTATATAAACCCAGGATTGCTGACGCTATGTATTGGCCATTGAGAGACTTTGAAGCCACCGGTCGGCCATATTTGCCCTCCCCATAGGAGCAATCCTCTATAGGAATGAATGGAATGGTACAGTATTTGAATTAAATGTTTCAAGGACAAAATTACACTTATACCTTCTTTTTTTTGCAGTGGGTACTAACATTGGTAATAAATAAATAAAATACTAAGAGAAATGTTTTTATATATTTGTTTCAATGTTTTGGTCACAATATAATTTAAAAGTATGCAATAAGGTGTCTGTAATATAATAAATGTGGCTAAAAAAACGAATGTAGACATTAATAATTGCATTTCTATAGCTTCCAAAATATTTTTAACAATGTGAGGGAGGGCCAAGATGGAGGCACGGTGGTTTCAACACACTGCCCCTATCAGTCATCGTGTGAATGAATATATTTTATCTATTTCATTGCTTAAAACATCTCTACCAGCTGGCCTACCCTTCCTCCAAGACTTTGATTGCTCTTGTCATGATATGGTTATACATTTTAAGATTCCTTCTTTGTTAAATTATTTTATTTTGTGCACTGAGAATATACAAATGTCACTTTAAACTTTACAAATGTAATGTATGTAATATTTTTTGCATTCAGGAACACAAGAGAACTTTAAGAACTACAGTGAGAATGAAATCACCACTCTGGGTACGCCGTATGATTACACCTCGTTGATGCACTACGGCAAAGATGACTTCGGGAAAGTTCCCGGACTCATCACTATCATCACTAAGCAACCAGAGTTCCAGGATGTGATTGGCCAAAGGCTGGAAATGAGCTCAAACGATGTCTTGAAGCTAAACCGAATGTACAGTTGCAGTAAGTGTTGGATAGCTGTCACATTCGTTGAGTAAAGGATTGGACCAAGGTGCAGTGTGGTATGCGTACATGTTTAATTAAGAAGTAAACACACGACAAAACAACAAAAGCAACGTAACGTGAAGTTCTAATGGGCTACACATAAACAAGCCAAACCAGAAACAAGATCCCACAACATAGGTAGGCAACATGGCTGCCTAAGTATGATCCCCAATCAGAGACAACGATCGACAGCTGCCTCTGATTGGGAACCACACCCGGCCAACATAGATCTACACATGGATATTCACACCCTGACCAAACCAACTAGAGATCTCTATGTCAGGGCGTGACAATAGCACTGTTGGAATGTCTGTTCATAATACCAACACTATACAATAAGAGTATGGTGTTTAGATTTCCTACCTCTAACCCTAACCTCAAACAACAGTAAACATGTCGTCCTCCACAAATGATGCAGTGCCCACCTTGGGCCAATCAGTGCCAGTGGAGTCTGCGATATTGTGTGGGTTAGCTAGACTTATATCACTGAGCATGTGCCAAATTTAATCAGTCAAACAGATCAAGAGATATAACAAGCACATTTTTATAGTGCCACGTGAGGTCGCTATGAATGTTCTTGCATATGTTGAGTCTTGAGTGTTTGCAACGTGTACCAAATTTTGTTACAATACGAATATCCTTGACTGATTTCATATGCATTTGTGACAATGTTTTAGGTATTAGTCTAAAATGTTGCATTGAGACCTTTGTCCATAGATGCCATATGAAGTTTCGTGCAGACCGATCATTCAGTGCCAAAAAAGTAGTGTTAAGTGTTTTTCACAAATTCAAAATGGCGGAAAATCCATAATGGCGGACCTTATGGGTCCCTGAGGCGAATGCGTTCCTTGTGAGAAGAGGGACCTATGTGCCAAACGGGTTGAGGGGCGTGACCTTTGAAAGTTTGCATTTTCAATCGCTTTTATAGCGCCACCATCTGGCCATCAGTGTAATTTTTGTAAATGCCGGGTCTCTATGGCAAGACTCATCATTCACCCAAGTTTTGCTAAAATTGGGCCTGTGCCGTCATATCGCGTGTGACTAATGGACAGAGACAGATCCACAGTACCCTCTCTGATTTCATCGTGGGGGACAGCAACATGTATGAACAATAACCATGGGACATTTTCAAGTGTAGTGTATTACGCGTTTGATCTGTGTTTTGGTATTCCAAAACACAGATCTTGCTGCAACATTTACCTAATTGACTGAGTATACATGGACTTTGTCAAATCCCTTGTCAAACCACTTCAGAGTAATTTCTAAGGTCATACCTCTGCACATACAGTATGATCATCACATTGTTCAGGGCTTAAATGGACATTGACCACAGATGGTTAAACTTGCATTTTTGTTTTCACCTTGTAGATGCATCTGTTGCATTTAAGGAATATTGCAGCTTTTCCGATAAAGATGTGTGTGGGATGAGTCGCTGCTCTCGGAGTGTGGAGAATAGCTCGGAAAATGTCTGGGGGAGAGTGACACAGGCTGCTGGGGGTCCCTACACCGACCACACCAACATGGGCTCTGATAGTAAGATTAGTGGCACATTTCATTATTAATTCAACCGACTGGAAGTGAGAGATCATCCTTGCAAACAGTTGATCGTGTGTTTTTATTATCCTTCTATAGGTATGGTACTTTAGTACTATAGTAAAGGCACATTTCATACAAAATGCAACAGAATGAACTGCATTATTTCATTAAGTCATAACACAACATGCACGTCTTGTTTCAGAATACAGAAGCCCACACCCTTGTAACTGCTCTATATTAAATCTATAGATATGTAATGCATATACTGTACATTGACATATTACATTAAATAATGACTTTCAGAAATGTTTTGTGACCAACTTTCATATTTTCCCAGGTACTGGTTTCTTCATGCATGCCAGCACAGCGTCAGGCCAGGAGGGGGACACAGCCTGGCTGGAGAGCAGGGAGATGACTCCCAGCAGGAAGTGCAGTGTCCAGTGTTTACAGTTCTACTACTACCACAGTGGTAACGAGTTAGACCAGCTCAACATCTGGATCAGAGAATACCGTGATGAGAGAGACCCTAATGGAACTCTCCGCCTCATGGGCCAGATCACAGGTAATGTCATCTCTGAGTAAGGTCATGTCTGCCCTGACTATGGTGAAAATTATGATAATACCCTTTTAGTGTAAGAGCTGTTTGAAAAGACTTCCTGAAATTTCAGCATGTTTTGGTGGGAGGGAGGTTTGGCCTTCCATGTTGACATCATCACCATGTGGTAAATTAGTTAATAAACCAGAGTTCCAAACCTCTGGCCAATAACAGCTCATTTTAATTTTCCCCTCCCCACTCAAGCCACTCCCAGAGAGTCCTACCAAAATTGTTGCTTGAGAATTTGCTTTGCTAAGAAGCCAATTTTGTTAATTTTTGACCGTATTAATTGAAAACAATCACAGTAAGGTACTTAATTGTTACCCAGAAATGATTTGATATTGAGATAAAAGCACCTGCATTGGACTTTTTAAAATAATCCATATCTAAAGTGTGGTCTTGGCTACTACTACTAGTGAACTATTAAACATATTGCATCCTACCTTAACCCAAGATCTTGAGGTTAACGCTGCACTAACTGTGGCACATTTTATTGCTTGCAGTGATATCTAGATAGTTATAGATGGATATCACTAAAAGGGCATTATAACTTTCACAGTATTATTCCAACCTCATAGCGTGTGCATGTGTAATTGACATCATTTGAGTCATTTGGAGGTGTACTTGTGGATGTATTTCAAGGCCTACCTTCAAACTGAGTGCCTCTTTGCTTCACATCGGAAAATCAAAAGAAACCAACCAAGACCTCAGAAAAAAATGTGTAGACCTCCACAAGTCTGGTTCATCCTTGGGAGCAATTTCCAAACGCCTGAAGGTACCACGTTCATCTGTACAAACAATAGTACGCAAGTATAAACACCATGGGACCACACAGCTGTCATACCGCTCAGGAGGGAGATGCGTTCTGTCCCCTAGAGATGAACGTACTTTGGTGCGAAAAGTGCAAATCAATCCCAGAACAACAGCAAAGGACCTTGTGAAGATGCTGGAGGAAACAGGTACAAAAGTCCTATATCGACATAACCTGAAAGGCCGCTCAGCAAGGAAGAAGCCACTGCTCCAAAACGGCCATAAAAAAGCCAGACTACGGTTTGCAACTGCACATGGGGACAAAGATTGTACTTTTTGGAGAAATGTCCTCTGGTCTGATGAAACAAAAATAGAACTGTTTGGCCATAATGACCATCGTTATGTTTGGAGGAAAAAGGGGGACGCTTGCAAGCCGAAGAACACCATCCCAACCGTGAAGCACGGGGGTGGCAGCATCATGCTGTGGGGGTGCTTTGCTGCAGGAGGGACTGGTGCACTTCACAAAATAGATGGCATCATGAGGAAGGAAAATTATGTGGATATATTGAAGCAACATCTCAAGACATCAGTCAGGAAGTTAAAGCTTGGTCGCAAATGGATCTTCCAAATGGACAATGACCCCAAGCATACTTCCAAAGTTGTGGCAAAATGGATTAAGGACAACAAAGTCAACGTATTGGAGTGGCCATCACAAAGCCCGGACTTCAATCCTATAGAAAATGTGTGGGCAGAACTGAAAAAGCGTGTGCGAGCAAGGAGGCCTACAAACTTGACTCAGTTACACAAGCTCTGTCAGGAGGAATGGGCCAAAATTCACCCAACTTATTGTGGGAAGCTTGTGGAAGGCTACCCGAAACGTTTGACCCACGTTAAACAATTTAAAGGCAATGCTACCAAATACTAATTGAGTGTATGTAAACTTCTGACCCACTGGGAATGTGATGAAAGAAATAAAAGCTGAAATAAATCATGCTCTCTACTATTATTCTGACATTTCACATTCTTAAAATAAAGTGGTAATCCTAACTGACCTAAGAGAGGGATTTTTTTACTAGGATTAAATGTCAGGAATTGTGAAACTGAGTTTAAATGTATTTGGCTAAGGTGTATGTAAACTTCCGACTTCAACTGTGTGTGTGTACGCTACTGTTCAAAAGTTTGGGGTCACTTAGAAATGTCCTTGTTTTCGAAAGAAAATGTATTTTTTTGTCCATTTAAAATAACATCAAATTGATCAGAAATACAGTGTAGACATTGTTAATGTTGTAAATGGCTATTGTAGCTGGAAATGGCTGATAAAAAAAAAGGAATATCTACATAGGCGTACAGAGGCCCATTATCAGCAACCATCAGTCCTGTGTTCCAATGGCATGATGTGTTTGCTAATCCAAGTTTATCATTTTAAAAGGCTAATTAATCATTAGAAAACCCTTTTGCAATTCTGTTAGCACAGCTGAAAACTGTTGTGCTGATTTAAAGAAACAATAAAACTGGCCTTCTTGAGACTAGTTGAGTATCTGGAGCATCAGCAATTGTGGGTTCGATTACAGGCTAAAAATGACCAGATAACCTTCTTCTGAAACTCATCAGTCTATTCTTGTTCTGAGAAATTATGGCTATTCTATGTGAGAAATTGCCAAGAAACTGAAGATCTTGTACAACGCTGTAACCAGAATAGAAAGAGGAGTGGGATGCCCTGGTGCACAACTGAGCAAGAGGACAAATGCATTAGTGTCTAGTTTGAGAAACAGACGCCTCACAGGTCCTCAACTGGCAGCTTCATTAAATAGTACCCGCAAAACACCAGTCTGAACGTCAACAGTGAAGAGGAGACTCCGGGATGCTGACCTTCTACGCAGAAAAGCAAAGAAAAAGCCATATCTCAGATTGGCCAATAAAAAGAAAAGATTGGCAGTCTGAGAGATGGCTTTTTCTTTGCAACTCTGCCTAGAAGGTCAGCATCCCGGAGTCGCCTCTTCACTGTTGATGTTGAGACTGGTGTTTTGCGGGTACTATTTAATGAAGCTGCCAGTTGAAAACCTGTGAGGCGCCTGTTTCTCAAACTAGACACTAATGTATTTGTTCTCTTGCTCAGTTGTGCACCAGGGCGTCCCACTCTTTCTATTCTGGTTAGAGACAGTTTGCACTGTTCTGTGAGGGGAGTAGTACACAGCGTTGTACGAGATCTTCAGTTTCTTGGCAATTTCCCGCATAGAATAGCCTTCATTTCTCAGAACAAGAATAGACTGACGAGTTTCATTAGAAAGTTATTTGTTTCTGGCCATTTTGAGCCTGTAATCGAACCCACAATTGCTGATGCTCCAGATAATCAACTAGTCTCAAAAAGACAAGTTTTATTGCTTCTTTAATTAGCACAACAGTTTTCAGCTGTGCTAACAGAATTGCAAAAGGGTTTTCTAATGATCAATTAGCCTTTTTAAAATGATAAACTTGGATTAGCAAACACAACGTGCCATTGGAACACAGGACTGATGGTTGCTGAAAATGGGCCTCTGTACGCCTATGTAGATATTCCATTAAAAATCTGCCGTTTCCAGCTATAATAGCCATTTACAACATTAACAATGTCTACACTGTATTTCTGATCAATTTGATGTTATTTTAATGGACAAAAACATTGCTTTTCTTTCGAAAACAAAGACATTTGTAAGTGACCCCAAACATTTGAATGGTTGTGTGTGTGTAATCTCTACATAAATATTTGACTGTACTCTGCCTTTAATCTCTCTTACACTAAACAACTGCAATATGCAGTTTGTAACGACTGAGTTCCATACACGTGTCCCACAGCTATTATATCTCTAAGGTATCGGCCTTTAACAGAAACTCCCCATTTCTCCATCTAGCTTCTCCAGTGTCTTACTGGCAGCTCCACCACGTGCCTCTGAATGCCACCAAAACCTTCCAGGTGGAGTTTCAGGTGCATAAAGGAGCAGGACTGTCTACAGGTGGGTTTTCCATCGATGACATCAACCTGTCAGAGACAGACTGCCCCAATTTGACCTGGCAGATACGGGACTTTGAGAATCTTTTGACTACCAGCGACTACAACACCTATCTGTACAGCCCAAGGCAATACTCTCCAGATGGCTATGCCTTCCAGATAATTACTAAATTGTCTAGGTCTTATATTGGAGTCTATGCCCGCCTCTTGTCTGGTAAATATGATGACACGCTCCAGTGGCCCTGCCCATGGAGACAGATAACGTTTCTGCTGATGGACCAGAACCCAAACATCCAGCTACGCATGTCCAAGCAGAACAGCATCTCCACTGACCCTAAACGGATTGACCCTGGTGAGTCAATCAGCTTTACACCATAACATAGTTTTTTTTGCAGTTTCAAATTAACATTTTATCATGATCATTATCATCATGAATAAGCTTATTTATAAAGTATTAACTTGTTACATGTATTACAGTAAATGTGTCTTACAGGACATAACAAAATGTTTTGCCTTACAATATTAATCCGACTCAAATGATCACATAGATATACAGTATTAACCAGCTTCTCATCTCACTTTAATTGGAATGTAGATGTTTTTCACCATTTTCAATTACTATCATTCTTAGCCCTACCAATCAGCTGTCCTTGCCATGCACACTCCGTGTCTTGATATACAGTGGGGGAAAAAAGTATTTAGTCAGCCACCAATTGTGCAAGTTCTCCCACTTAAAAAGATGAGAGAGGCCTGTAATTTTCATCATAGGTACACGCCAACTATGACAGACAAATTGAGAATATTTTTTCCAGAAAATCACATTGTAGGATTTTTTTATGAATTTATTTGCAAATTATGGTGGAAAATAAGTATTTGGTCACCTACAAACAAGCAAGATTTCTGGCTCTCACAGACCTGTAACTTCTTCTTTAAGAGGCTCCTCTGTCCTCCACTCGTTACCTGTATTAATGGCACCTGTTTGAACTTGTTATCAGTATAAAAGACACCTGTCCACAACCTCAAACAGTCACACTCCAAATTCCACTATGGCCAAGACCAAAGAGCTGTCAAAGGACACCAGAAACAAAATTGTAGACCTGCACCAGGCTGGGAAGACTGAATCTGCAATAGGTAAGCAGCTTGGTTTGAAGAAATCAACTGTGGGAGCAATTATTAGGAAATGGAAGACATACAAGACCACTGATAATCTCCCTCGATCTGGGGCTCCACGCAAGATCTCACCCCGTGGGGTCAAAATGATCACAAGAACGGTGAGCAAAAATCCCAGAACCACACGGGGGGGACCTAGTGAATGACCTGCAGAGAGCTGGGACCAAAGTAACAAAGCCTACCATCAGTAACACACTACGCCGCCAGGGACTCAAATCCTGCAGTGCCAGACGTGTCCCCCTGCTTAAGCCAGTACATGTCCAGGCCCGTCTGAAGTTTGCTAGAGTGCATTTGGATGATCCAGAAGAGGATTGGGAGAATGTCATATGGTCAGATGAAACCAAAATATAACTTTTTGGTAAAAACTCAACTCGTCGTGTTTGGAGGACAAAGAATGCTGAGATGCATCCAAAGAACACCATACCTACTGTGAAGCATGGGGGTGGAAACATCATTCTTTGGGGCTGTTTTTCTGCAAAGGGACCAGGACGACTGATCTGTGTAAAGGAAAGAATGAATGGGGCCATGTATCGTGAGATTTTGAGTGAAAACCTCCTTCCATCAGCAAGGGCATTGAAGATGAAACGTGGCTGGGTCTTTCAGCATGACAATGAGCCCAAACACACCGCCCGGGCAACGAAGGAGTGGCTTCGTAAGAAGCATTTCAAGGTCCTGGAGTGGCCTAGCCAGTCTCCTGATCTCAACCCCATAGAAAATCTTTGGAGGGAGTTGAAAGTCCGTGTTGCCCAGCGACAGCCCCAAAACATCACTGCTCTAGAGGAGATCTGCATGGAGGAATGGGCCAAAATACCAGCAACAGTGTGTGAAAACCTTGTGAAGACTTACAGAAAACGTTTGACCTGTGTCATTGCCAACAAAGGGTATATAACAAAGTATTGAGAAACTTTTGTTATTGACCAAATACTTATTTTCCACCATAATTTGCAAATAAATTCATTAAAAATCCTACAATGTGATTTTCTGGATTTCTTTTTCTCATTTTGTCTGTCATAGTTGACGTGTACCTATGATGAAAATTACAGGCCTCTCTCATCTTTTTAAGTGGGAGAACTTGCACAATTGGTGGCTGACTAAATACTTTTTTTCCCCACTGTAATAAACGTCTTAATTCTCTTCACAAATGGCAAACTCATCATGCTTGACATAAGGTCCCCCAGAATCCAAATATATATTTTTAACCACTAACCTGTTGATAAAACCTTGTGAGAAGCTGATCCATTAAGTCAATTAAGCATCATTCTAATGTCATAATTTTCAAACATTCAGTCACTTGTTGATATTTTGCTAACATTATAAAAGCAATATGAACTAGACAGTGCTTCAACTTTTTTATTTTATTCCAGGTCATCAGTTTACATTGTTACTTTTGTCCCACCCGTCTCTCCTGTAACTTCTCCCAGGCTAACACCCAAGACTAGCTAGCATGATACTTGAAACCTGCTGTCATTTAGTCACTAGATGGGTTAAGAAACTAGTCCAGTGTGGATGTGTCTTGATTTGACACTTCATGCAGCTTTAGTATTCTGATCATAGAGTTCTGATCATGGAATTGCGTCATGCGTCTACACCTACATTTAAATGTCTACAGTGTCCAGTGTGTCCGGATTCCCTTTTCCTGTGCTATATTCAAATGCCAGAATGCATTCTACAAATGGTGGAATAGGCAAAATAAGATAACCAACAATGCAGTTTTATTATATTTGTGTTAAGGGCGTGTAAGCATTACACTGTAAGGTCTACACTTGTTGTATTCGGCCCATGTGACAGATAACGATTTGATTTGATGGTAGTAGCTAACTACTATAGCTAACTAGCCAGCTAACCTCTGTAACTAGCCTGCAAGCAATGCTAAAGGGATTGCAAATGGGTTAGCATAACACTAGTCAAACAAAAAATAGTTTGTCTAAATATTAGCTAGCTGGCTAGCATTTGAGTCCAGCAAACATGTTCCTCACACGCTAGGAACGTATTTCCTTCAACGTTATAATAAAAAGGTGCCTCTCGTTACCCCCCAAAACATTTTCTGGAGACTTGTGTGTTCAGCCCGATCTGAACACAATCAGACCACAAAGCGACTTTTGTGCATCTAGACCGTCTTTTCAATGCAATCTTCATATTCTGATAGCCTACGTTGCATGTAAGTGTCAAGTGTATACACTACCTCAGTTGGTAGAGCATGGTGCTTGCAACGCCAGGGTTGTGGGTTTGAATACCACGGGGGACCAGTATGGAAAAAGTATGAATATGTATACTCACTACTGTAAGTTACTGGATACGAGCGTCTGCTAAATGACTAAACATGTAAAATTACATGTTTGGAACTTAAACAACTAAACTTAACTCCACAACCGAAAAACACTTCAGTGAGTAAAACAAAAAAACTCAAAACCACTTTGTTTAACTCAGTGAAACATGGTTGGACTGGGCAGTTTTTTTCTAGAGAGGTCGTCCTCCACATTAAGAATGTGCTGACTTCACTGAATCATTCTAGCTTCTGTGTTATCTGAGAAAATGTGCATGTTACTTTCACCTGTTACTTTTGCCCCTACTCTCCCCTAGTTACTGCCATGAGTGTGTTTACATGGTTTTACAGAAAATGGTGAAAAGTATTGGGACAACCCTCGCAAAACTGGAACATTTTACAAACAAGAGGGCACTGAGTCAATCTACTCGACCAAGGGAGATGGCTACGAAAAGTTTATTTCTTTGAAGGACATCAAGGACAAAGGCTTCCTTAAGGGTGGAGCCATCTTCTTCCTCACCACCATGCAAGGTCAGCTATTATTCAAATCAGATCATATTTAGTTTAGGGGGGTTATTAATAAAATGTTATCTTAGAAGGTAAACAATTATTTTGACTCAAACTAATAATATAATCATTTTATTTTAACGTTGGATCAATACTTGCCTCAGAAATAATCCCAGAATGCTTTCATTAATACAGTGGGGGAAAAAGTATTTAGTCAGCCACCAATTGTGCAAGTTCTCCCACTTAAAAAGATGAGAGAGGCCTGTAATTTTCATCATAGGTACACGTCAACTATGACAGACAAATTGAGAATTTTTTTCTCCAGAAAATCACATTGTAAGATTTTTAATGAATTTATTTGCAAATTATGGTGGAAAATAAGTATTTGGTCACCTACAAACAAGCAAGATTTCTGGCTCTCACAGACCTGTAACTTCTTCTTTAAGAGGCTCCTCTGTCCTCCACTCGTTACCTGTATTAATGGCACCTGTTTGAACTTGTTATCTGTATAAAAGACACCTGTCCACAACCTCAAACAGTCACACTCCAAACTCCACTATGGCCAAGACCAAAGAGCTGTCAAAGGACACCAGAAACAAAATTGTAGGCCTGCACCAGGCTGGGAAGACTGAATCTGCAATAGGTAAGCAGCTTGGTTTGAAGAAATCAACTGTGGGAGCAATTATTAGGAAATGGAAGACATACAAGACCACTGATAATCTCCCTCGATCTGGGGCTCCACGCAAGATCTTACCCCGTGGGGTCAAAATGATCACAAGAATGGTGAGCAAAAATCCCAGAACCACACGGGGGGACCTAGTGAATGACCTGCAGAGAGCTGGGACCAAAGTAACAAAGCCTACCATCAGTAACACACTACGCCGCCAGGGACTCAAATCCTGCAGTGCCAGACGTGTCCCCCTGCTTAAGCCAGTACATGTCCAGGCCCGTCTGAAGTTTGCTAGAGTGCATTTGGATGATCCAGAAGAGGATTGGGAGAATGTCATATGGTCAGATGAAACCAAAATATAACTTTTTGGTAAAAACTCAAAGAATGCTGAGTTGCATCCAAAGAACACCATACCTACTGTGAAGCATGGGGGTGGAAACATCATGCTTTGGGGCTGTTTTTCTGCAAAGGGACCAGGACAACTGATCCGTGTAAAGGAAAGAATGAATGGGGCCATGTATCGTGAGATTTTGAGTGAAAACCTCCTTCCATCAGCAAGGACATTGAAGATGAAACGTGGCTGGGTCTTTCAGCATGACAATGATCCCAAACACACCGCCCGGGCAAGAAAGGAGTGGCTTCGTAAGAAGCATTTCAAGGTCCTGGAGTGGCCTAGCCAGTCTCCAGATCTCAACCCCATAGAAAATCTTTGGAGGGAGTTGAAAGTCTGTGTTGCCCAGCGACAGCCCCAAAACATCACTGCTCTAGAGGAGATCTGCATGGAGGAATGGGCCAAAATACCAGCAACAGTGTGTGAAAACCTTGTGAAGACTTACAGAAAACATTTGACCTGTGTCATTGCCAACAAAGGGTATATAACAAAGTATTGAGAAACTTTTGTTATTGACCAAATACTTATTTTCCACCATAATTTGCAAATAAATTCATAAAAAATCCTACAATGTGATTTTCTGGATTTGTTTTCCTCATTTTGTCTGTCATAGTTGACGTGTACCTATGATGAAAATTACAGGCCTCTCTCATCTTTTTAAGTGGGAGAACTTGCACAATTGGTGGCTGAGTGACTAAATACTTTTTTCCCCCACTGTATTTATTTTCGTCCCCAGATATCTCCAGTCTGCAGTATGCCGGTAACAACAAACTCCCCTGTCCCAGTCCACCACCACAGGACTTCACCCAGTTGCCCAGCATTCAAGAGGACAAGGGCCCATGTTCACCAAGGTAAGATCTTTCTGGATTTGAGCATGCACAAACGTTTAAGAATTTGTAAGCATTGATAATCATTTAAAGCATTTATAGTGACTTAAATTATATCCCCTTCCAGGATTTCTGACTCCTCTGGACTGGTGTCTACCCCGGCGATCATCATTATGGCTTTTATGTTGTGGTTGATTCACTGAACAACATTAAAACCTACAAATATTGCCAGCAACATCTTAAATTATATTCAGTAATATCATTATGGTAAATTTTCTTGCCCTGCATATTGTTAATCCAAATGTCATCCTAGTGGTGTGTGTGTACTGTTTGATGGTAAGCCTTACAGTCAGGACCAAACTTTGTCATACAATGCTTCAATATACAATTGATGTAATAACCTCTCTTATACATAATCATAACAAATAACTAATGATTGCAATATTTCCCCCAGTCTGTACTTCCAATGGGATTCTGAAAGCTCTGAATCTGAATTTTATCTTGTACTTGTATAACAAAAACACTGTAGTGAACTATTACTATATGTTTGTATATTATATTTAAATAGTCACTGAGGTGATTTGTTGTATTATAGGACATTTTCTCCACTGAGTTTCTCCCTCTTATCGTCCATGTTACACTGGTAAAGGATATGTATTCTGTTGCTATGCAATGCTGCCTCCTTCACTCAAGCAGTTGGTTGGTGTATGCAAATTTGTCTGACTCAGCAATGGTGATTAGTGTATTTTCTGCAGAGTTTACACCATAGGCCTATTCTTAAATTCTGTCATGTTTTAGTTTCAAATAAAGACTGTAAAAATACATTTTAAGACATTTTGAATTCGGGCTGTATCACAACAATATGGAATAAGTCAAGGGGTATAAATACTTTCTGAAGGCACTGTAAATACTTTTTACTCATGTATTTGTAGTCTGTTCTTGAGACAATTGGTAATATAAAATGTATAATGAACAAATATAAATGCAACATTTAAAGAGTTGGTTTCATGAGCTGAATTAGAAGATTCCAGAAGTTTTCCATATGCACAAAAAGCTTATTTCTCTCAAGTTGGGCACAAATGTTTACATCCCTGTTAGTGAGTTTCTCCTTTGCCAAGATAATCCATCCACCTGACAGGTGTGGCATATCAAGAAACTGATTAAACAGCATGATCATTACACAGTTGCACCTTGTACTGGGGACAATAAAAGGTCACTCTAAAATGTGCAGTTTTGTCACAACACAGTGCCACAAATGTCATGTTTTGAGAGTGTACAATTGGCATGCAGGAATGTCCACCAAGGCTGTTGCCAGAGAATTGAATGTTCATTTCTCTACCACAAGCCACCTCTGTTTTACAGAATTCGGTAGTATGTCCAACCGGCCTCACAACCGCAGACCACGTGTAACCACGCCAGCCCTGGACCTCCACATCCGGTTTCTTCAGCTGCGGGATTGTCTGAGACCAGCCACCTGGAAAGCTGATGAAACAGGAGTATTTCTGTCTCTAATAAAGTTATTTTGTGGGGAAAAACTCATTCTGATTGGCTTGGTGGGCCTATGCCCTCCCAGACCAACCCATGGCTATGTCCCTGCCCAGTAGTGAAATCCACAGATTAGGGCTTAATTTATTTATTTATTTATGCTTTGTATGAGGGCTAGAGATGGAGTACAATAATTAGAATTAGAATTATTTGGATTATCACTGATTGATGCTACCAGTTGAAAAATTTATGCACGCATGACTGTAAGTCGCTTTGGATAAAAGCGTCTGCTAAATGGCATATTATTATTATTATAATGATGTTAGTAATACTGATGATGCATTAGCTGTTCCATCCAGGTCAGACGGATTACCAGGACGCATACTCAAAGCATGTGCTGACCAGCTGGCAAGTGTCTTCAATTACATTTTCAACGTCTCCCTGACCCAGTCTGTAATACCTACATGTTTCAAGCAGACCACCATAGTCCCTGTGCCCAAGAACGCCAAGGTAATCTGTCTAAATGACTATCTCCCCGCAGCAGTCACATCTGTAGCAATGAAAGGCTGGTCATGGCTCACATCAACACCATCTTCCTGGACCCACTCCAATTCGCATACCGCCCCAAAATATTTGGCACGGGCCCTCAGATCCTTAAAAAGGTATACAGCTGCACCATTGAGATCTTGACTGGCTGCATCACCACTTGATATGGCAACTGCTTGGCATCTGACCGCAAGGCGCTACAAAGGGTAGTGCATATGGCCCAGTACATCTCTGGGGCCGAGCTCCCTGCCATCCAGGACCTCTATACCAGGCGGTGTCAGAAGAAGGCCCTATAAATTGTCAAAGATTCCAACCACTGTTCTCTGCTACCATTTCCATTTCCATTTTAGTCATTTAGCAGACGCTCTTATCCAGAGCAACTTACAGGAGCAATTAGGGTTAAGTGCCTTGCTCAAGGGCACATCGACAGATTTTTCACCTAGTCAGCTCGGGGATTAGAACCAGTGACCTTTCGGTGACTGGCACAACGCTCTTAACCACTAAGCTACCTGCCGCCCCATGGAAAGCGGTACCAAAGCACCAAGTCAAGGACCAAAAGGCTATTGAA
Source organism: Coregonus clupeaformis (assembly GCF_020615455.1). Taxonomy (NCBI): domain Eukaryota; kingdom Metazoa; phylum Chordata; class Actinopteri; order Salmoniformes; family Salmonidae; genus Coregonus; species Coregonus clupeaformis. The sequence goes on along the minus strand of NC_059219.1, from coordinate 21,381,490 downwards.
CAGCTTCTACCCACAAGCCATAAGACTGCTGAGCAGTTGATCAAATGGCAAGACAATTTTGTTTTGCACTGACTCAATATTCAGGCAAAATCCTAGAGGAACATCTGGTTGTCTGCTTTCCACCAGACACTGGGAGATTAATTGACCTTTCAGCAGGACAATAACCTAAAACACTAGGCCATATCTACGCTGGAGTTGCTTACCAAAAAGAGAGTGAATGTTCCTGAGTGTCCGAGTTACAGTTTTGACTTAAATCTACTTGAAAGTCTATGGCAAGACCTGAAAATGGGCAAATATTGCACAATCCAGTTGTGGAAAGTTCTTAGAGACTTACTTAGAAAGACTCACAGCTGTAATCGCTGCCAAAGGTGCTTAAACAAAGTATTGACTCAGGGGTGTGAATACTTATGTAGATGGGTATGAAAAATAATGTATTTAATCCATTTTGAATTCAGGCTGTAACACAACAAAATGTGGAAGAAGTCAAGGAGTATTCATATTTTTTGAAGGCACTGTACATGTACATATTACCTCAACTACCTCGTACCCCTGCACATTACATTTACATATTTTTTTTGGTACCGGTACTCATACACATTGACTTGGTACCGGTACTCCTTGTATATAGCCTCGTTATTGGTATTTTATTGTGTTACTATTTCCTTTTTTTCTTATTTGCTAATTTTTCATACTTTTTAACTCTGCATTGTTGGGAAAGGGCTCGTAAGTAAGCATTTCATGGTAAAGTGGTGTCTGCGGTGTCCCTTTTCCCTCCCATATACAGTGGGGAGAACAAGTATTTGATACACTGCCGATTTTGCCGGTTTTCCTACTTACAAAGCATGTAGAGGTCTGTAATTTTTTATCATAGGTACACTTCAACTGTGAGAGACGGAATCTAAAACAAAAATCCAGAAAATCACATTGTATGATTTTTAAGTAATTAATTTGCATTTTATTGCATGACATAAGTATTTGATCACCTACCAACCAGTAAGAATTCCGGCTCTCACAGACCTGTTAGTTTTTCTTTAAAAAGCCCTCCTGTTCTCCACTCATTACCTGTATTAACTGCACCTGTTTGAACTCGTTACCTGTATAAAAGACACCTGTCCACACACTCAATCAAACAGACTCCAACCTCTCCACAATGGCCAAGACCAGAGAGCTGTGTAAGGACATCAGGGATAAAATTGTAGACCTGCACAAGGCTGGGATGGGCTACAGGGCAATAGGCAAGCAGCTTGGTGAGAAGGCGCAATTATTAGAAAATGGAAGAAGTTCAAGATGACGGTCAATCACCCTCAGTCTGGGGCTCCATGCAAGATCTCACCTCGTGGAACATCAATGATCATGAGAAAGGTGAGGGATAAGCCCAGAACTACACGGCAGGACCTGGTCAATGACCTGAAGAGAGCTGGGACCACAGTCTCAAAGAAAACCATTAGTAACACACTACGCCGTCATGGATTAAAATCCTGCAGCGCACGCAAGGTCCCCCTGCTCAAGCCAGCGCATGTCCAGGCCCGTCTGAAGTTTGCCAATGACCATCTGGATGATCCAGAGGAGGAATGGGAGAAGGTCATGTGGTCTGATGAGACAAAAATTGAGCTTTTTGGTCTAAACTCCACTCGCCGTGTTTGGAGGAAGAAGAAGGATGAGTATAACCCCAAGAACACCATCCCAACCGTGAAGCATGGAGGTGGAAACATCATTCTTTGGGAATGCTTTTCTGCAAAGGGGACAGGACGACAGCACCGTATTGAGGGGAGGATGGATGAGGCCATGTATCGCGAGATCTTGGCCAACAACCTCCTTCCCTCAGTAAGAGCATTGAAGATGGGTCGTGGCTGGGTCTTCCAGCATGACAACGACCCGAAACACACAGCCAGGGCAACTAAGGAGTGGCTCCGTAAGAAGCATCTCAAGGTCCTGGAGTGGCCTAGCCAGTCTCCAGACCTGAACCCAATAGAAAATCTTTGGAGGGAGCTGAAAGTCCGTATTGCCCAGCGACAGCCCCGAAACCTGAAGGATCTGGAGAAGGTCTGTATGGAGGAGTGGGCCAAAATCCCTGCTACAGTGTGTGCAAACCTGGTCAAGACCTACAGGAAACGTTTGATTTCTGTAATTGCAAACAAAGGTTTCTATACCAAATATTAAGTTCTGCTTTTCTGATGTATCAAATACTTATGTCATGCAATAAAATGCAAATTAATTACTTAAAAATCATACAATGTGATTTTCTGGATTTTTGTTTTAGATTCCGTCTCTCACAGTTGAAGTGTACATATGATCAAAATTACAGACCTCTACATGCTTTGTAAGTAGGAAAACCTGCAAAATCGGCAGTGTATCAAATACTTGTTCTCCCCACTGTATGTGACCCTTCTCTAGATGCGGTTCGTTGTCAACGGATGCGGTTGTCTGTCCCATGCACTACATTAGACCCAAGTTCATCACAGAGGAAGTTGATCAACCCATCTACAAACTGAGGTAAATATAAATTCAGTCATTCTGTCTGTAGGGGTTTCATCTGCATGCATCATGATTGCATCTGTTTCAATATAGTCTATAAGAATATGTAATCTGATATGTCCATTTGTACCATTTAAAGATGTGTCAATAAGTACACTTTGAGTGGGTTAATCATCATGAAAAGGTATTAGACTGCGCTGTGAATTATTTTAAATTGTAACTTTTTCCCTGTCAATCTGTAGTCAGACATACAGATGTATGATCTTACTTTGACCTATATTGTCACAGCAAAGGAATCCTGCAGCAACAGGATTTGAACGTTTAGTCCATAATGTTGCTTGATCGGTGGTTAGGCTATTAGCTGGCCAAAAGTAGGCAACATGAAAAGTGCAATACTCTTAATATAACCGTGTGTTAATGTGGGTTTGCAGTGAATTTATGTAAATCATGAAGCTGATCTGCATTTCCTGCGGTGCAGGAAAATTCTCAACAACAAAAGACTGATCAAATTAAGATCCTACATCTGTAATGTATTCAGGGCAGGTCCGAGGTCCACTGGACGGTATGAGTTTTGCAGTATACTGTTGGTATTTTGTTGTCAGTGTTGCGGCTTTAATCTCTTCATTTCTCCTCACATCTCTTTAACATTGGCCTATCATGTAAGTGTGAATACTACCTATTTATTTTATCACTCTAATATCTTGATGTCCTTCCTTCTTCAAATATTTTATATTCACAAGGAGTTGGATGTTTCATTCAAGCACTATTCATTTAATATCCATTCATATACAGTATTAGAATGACTTTGAATGGGAATTACACTTTTTTCTTCTGTCTTTTTTTTACTGTTATAGTGTGAATTGTCAGTTGGCAAGAACCAGCACCGAGAATGACTTTGTATGCATTTCTCCTGCTGAGTGTGGTTAGCCAGCACACTTTGACTATGGTAAGATACATTACGTCACATCACTGTGTATAGCTTGCCCAATAGTGTTTTAATTGAAACATCACAATTATAATAACCAAATATGAAGTATTTAAAAGGTAACCATAGTAGTCAGACTAGAGATGAGTTCATGTGTGTTTCTGTGTGTGTCCACAGCCAACTTCAATAGGAGGTATAGCATGTACTTTATCCAAAAATATAACCAACAGTCACTTATGGGGCAGGCACATAACAGGGTGCTAAACCTCAGAATATACTGTGTCGTTTGAAATTGAAACCTGAGTGAATTATCTTTAATGGTTTTGGTAATGAGGACCTAATGATTACTTATGAGAAACATTCCAACACATAACATTTCAACAATGATTTCATCATATTCACGGTGAGCAATCATATAATTGTTGGACTAATTACTTGTTTTCAGAGCTAGATCCTGTAACACTACAATAACGTGTCCCTACTCACACTCACAACAGTATCATCAGGGTCTATAATTATAGCAGACATTGCACTCTGACTTTAACAGGTGCTGGAGAAAAAGAAGAAGGATACCCAGACATCACAGAGATAAACAAAGGTAAAAAGCCAGACTTTACAGATAACTGTAACTCTGTCATACAGTAGATGGCCCTCTCCACACACTCTCTCTATATATTTTAGATCTGGATCTCCATGAGGGAGACATCATGTTGCCATCTGTAAGTACACAGTGTTGTATTCATGAGTACATTTTATATTTGTATCCATTTGAAAATGATCACTTTCATAATTATAACAATTATTCTGAAATGGCTGTATGGTGCCTATTTCCATAGGGAAGAGCGAGAAACACCATCCTAGGTGACCAGTACAGATGGGAAATCCCTGTCCCATATGTTTTGGATGAGAGTCTTGGTAAGACATTTGACCACAGTGAAACATGCTTGGCCATTCAGTAATTGGAAAAATATGTGTAATCATGTAAATTGACATAATATAGCCTATAGTTCAAGCAATCTGGTTAATCTATTACAGATATGAATGCCAAAGGGATCATTCTTAGGTCAATGGAGCAGATTCGCCTGAAAACCTGTGTGGACTTCAAACCTCAGGAAGCAGAGCCAAACTACCTCTTAATCATAGAGGATGAAGGGTAATATAATACCTTAATATTAGAAAAATCTAAATTCTTAATGGTTAGAAGAACCACTAAAGTAAAATCTCTCGTTTTGAATTTTCTTTCATTCTGTTTTGCTTCCTTATTTCTTTCTCTTTAGATGTTATTCATATGTTGGGAATCAACGCTGGGGCAACCAAAGCCTCTCCATTGGACTTGGTTGTGGTCATATCGCCATCATAGAGCATGAGTTTTTACATGCTCTGGGCTTCTGGCATGAGCAGTCTAGATATGACAGGGATGACCATGTAACCATTGTCTGGGAAAACATTGAAGAAGGTTATTTGTTCTGCTTTGCTGTCCTAAAATAATGAGTGCAAAGTTGCAAAAATGTAATCAAAACTATATTAAGTGTTTGACTACAATCGACACAGCAATACAAGTACCATGTCAAGTAAAGGCATAATTCTACTTATTATTTTTGTATTCAGGAAAGGAGCACAATTTTGAAAAACGCAGCGCAAGTCAAACCAGCACCCTAGGTACCCCGTATGACTACACCTCGGTGATGCACTACGGAAAGGACGACTTCACCAATGGCAACGGATCCACCATCATCACTAAGCAACCAGAATACCAGAATGTAATAGGCCAACGGCTGGACATGAGCTTCAATGACGTCTTAAAACTAAACACGCTGTATAACTGCAGTAAGTAAGCTATAGAAATTTGCTCAGTGAAAGAATGAAACAGAACCGTGGGCTAATAATGTATTTCATTAGCAGCATGTCAATAGCCTTTATTGTATTGGTCATTGATGGGAATGTCGTAAAGCAGTTTAAGACGTGTTTCATTCAAAGTCAATATATTTTAAGCTAATGGGTTCTCAGAACAGTGCATAGTGTGCATAATGATATTTGGAGGTTATACAAGATAGTGCAGAATGTGCCTTTAGCCAGTGCCTTAAGCACTATAAGTAATCCATTTGTGTTTGCCCAGCATCACTACTTGTCTACCATGCAAATACTTCCCTTGTATCTCTATGTTCCAATTATGCAGCATCTGTGGTCACATTCCTAGAGACATGCAGCTTTGAGGACAACCAGGAGTGTGGTATGACCCTCTGTGCCAGTGGCAGTGCCAGCTGGGAGAGAGTGGGCAGTGTCCAAGAGGGGCCAACCTCAGACCACACCAAGCTGGGTCCTTTAAGGGGTAATCCTCCATGTTATAATAGTTACGGCTCATTTCAATCAAACATGAAAACTTAACATTTAATTTTTCATTTTAATTTGACACATGATATAAGGAGTTAAACATTGATACGTTAGGTGCTGGCAGACTGGCAGTTATCTTTGTTTATATGGTTAGAAGTCTGGCCAACACTCATCCCTGAAAACAATTATTCTCTCTCCAATGGCAAGTACAGTACATCTTATGTTTTACAGGCTCAAAACTCACCAAACCATGTTGCATGATTAAAGCCTCATGGCTGATCAGATTCAGAATCACATACAATAGGCCAGAACCTAATTTCCCCCTGATGTCATTGATATTACAAAGCTGACACCAGTGTTCATGGGTCCCTCTCATACATAGATTTTTATTTCTGACAGATACTGATCCAGTGTCTGTGGATAACAGTACCACGTTTCAAAATGGTATGTATACTGACCATATACAAATTGTATGGTGTTTTATTTACAACATACAGTGAGGGAAAAAAGTATTTGATCCCCTGCTGATTGTGTATGTTTGCCCACTGACAAAGACATGATCAGTCTATAATTTTAATGGTAGGTTTATATGAACAGCGAGAGACAGAATAACAACAAAAAAATCCAGAAAAACGCATGTCAAAAATGTTATAAATTGATTTGCATTTTAATGAGGGAAATAAGTATTTGACCCCTCTGCAAAACATGACTTAGTACTTGGTGGTAAAACCCTTGTTGGCAATCACAGAGGTCAGACGTTTCTTGTAGTTGGCCACCAGGTTTGCACACATCTCAGGAGGGATTTTGTCCCACTCCTCTTTGCAGATCTTCTCCAAGTCATTAAGGTTTCGAGGCTGATGTTTGGCAACTCGAACCTTCAGCTCCCTCCACCGATTTTCTATGGGATTAAGGTCTGGAGACTGGCTAGGCCACTCCAGGACCTTAATGTGCTTCTTCTTGAGCCACTCCTTTGTTGCCTTGGCCGTGTGTTTTGGGTCATTGTCATGCTGGAATACCCATCCACGACCCATTTTCAATGCCCTGGCTGAGGGAAGGAGGTTCTCACCCAAGATTTGACGGTACATGGCCCCGTCCATCGTCCCTTTGATGCGGTGAAGTTGTCCTGTCCCCTTAGCAGAAAAAACACCCCCAAAGCATAATGTTTCCACCTCCATGTTTGACGGTGGGGATGGTGTTCTTGGGGTCATAGGCAGCATTCCTCCTCCTCCAAACACGGCGAGTTGAGTTGATGCCAAAGAGCTCCATTTTGGTCTCATCTGACCACAACACTTTCACCCAGTTCTCCTCTGAATCATTCAGATGTTCATTGGCAAACTTCAGACGGGCCTGTATATGTGCTTTCTTGAGCAGGGGGACCTTGCGGGCGTTGCAGGATTTCAGTCCTTCACGGCGTAGTGTGTTACCAATTGTTTTCTTGGTGACTATGGTCCCAGCTGCCTTGAGATCATTGACAAGATCCTCCCGTGTAGTTCTGGGCTGATTCCTCACTGTTCTCATGATCATTGCAACTCCACGAGGTGAGATCTTGCATGGAGCCCCAGGCCGAAGGAGATTGACAGTTATTTTGTGTTTCTTCCATTTGTGAATAATCGCACCAACTGTTGTCACCTTCTCACCAAGCTGCTTGGCGATGGTCTTGTAGCCCATTCCAGCCTTGTGTAGGTCTACAATCTTGTCCCTGACATCCTTGGAGAGCTCTTTGGTCTTGGCCATGGTGGAGAGTTTGGAATCTGAGTGATTGATTGCTTCTGTGGACAGGTGTCTTTTATACAGGTAACAAGCTGAGATTAAGAGCACTCCCTTTAAGAGTGAGCTCCTAATCTCAGCTCGTTACCTGTATAAAAGACACCTGGGAGCCAGAAATCTTTCTGATTGAGAGGGGGTCAAATACTTATTTCCCTCATTAAAATGCAAATCAATTTATAACATTTTTGACATGCATTTTTCTGGATTTTTTTGTTGTTATTCTGTCTCTCACTGTTCAAATAAACCTACCATTAAAATTATAGACTGATCATTTTTGTCAGTGGGCAAACGTACAAAATCAGCAGGGGATCAAATACTTTTTTCCCTCACTGTACATATTTTGCTCAATATATTATTCATTTGTTATTTTTACAGAGACTGCCCCTACTTCTGCTACTAACATGTCAACCACTGAGAGGGGTGAGTTACCGTACTCAGTCAAGGACAGATAAGCTTTAGCATTGCAGAGATACTATAACAAAAATCAGAAGATGTACTTGTAGAAGTTTCTTATCAACTTATATGACCTTTATAAACCATTTATTAAAGCGGCAATCAGCAGTTGAAACAATAACAAAGCGTCCTCCACACCCGTTTCGGTAAAAAGCTGAGGGATGGGGCTGGAGAAATGTGCCCACTCTCATAAGCTCATGAGGCATTTATAAGTTATATTCTTCAAGAATCAATGGGTACATATCATTAATTTATAAGTCCAAAAATGGATGTAGCAACTATGGATTGCCCCTTTAAATAATATGTATATATACATTTTCATGGAAGTATTTACACAGAGGGAGGAAGGTAGTGTATCTTTACAGTCATCTTCCATGTATACTGTTTTACAGATGGTGGCTTCTTCATGCACTACAGTACAGCTACTGGTAAAGAGGGAGACAGGGCCACAATGGAGAGCGTGAGGAAGACACCACGGAGGCAGTTTCAATGCCTGCAGTTCTTTTACTACTACAGTGGGGGCGACCAGGACCTACTCAACATCTGGATCAGAGAGTATGATGATGACGACAACCCCAAAGGAACTCCCCGACTCATGGGCCAGATAACAGGTGATGATGTCATCTAGTCCCTGAACATATGATCTCATCGTAAATTATATGGGTTTTTTTTACATAGGGAGATGTAGTTGATATATAGCTGTGTCCAATTGTAAGATACTGGCTCAAGGTTACAGAGAGAAACATTCTTGAAAGCGATCCTCCTAAGAAATGAGAGAATGGAAAAATATGGGCATTGATTTGATGTGTCCAAATGAATTTACAAGACGCCACGTCAATATTGGGTAAATCTTCACCCTGTCTGGTGTGAAATCATAAAGTCTCTCTCTTCTTCACAGGCCTACCAGCATCTTACTGGCAGCTCCACCACATGCCTCTGAATGCCACCAAAACCTTCCAGGTGGAGTTTGAGGTGCGTAAAGGAGCAGGACAGTCTACAGGTGGGTTTTCCATCGATGACATCAATCTGTCAGAGACAGAATGCCCCCATCACACCTGGTAGATTAGAGACTTTGAGAATGTTGCAAAAAACACCTGGCTATTCAGTCCAAGACACTACTCAAGAGACGGTTATGCCTATCAGCTGTTGGTTGTTCTGCGATCAAGTTATATTGGAGTCTATGCGCGCCTCTTGTCTGGTAAATATGATGACCAGCTCCAGTGGCCCTGCCCATGGAGACAGATAACGTTTCTGCTGATGGATCAGAACCCAAACATCCAGCTACGTATGTCCAAGCAGAATAGCATCTCAACTGATCCTGAACAGATTGACTATAGTGAGTCAAACAGCTTTACATTATTTGAAGGAAATTGTATTCCCATGAGATAATTTCTGTGCAGTTTCAAATGAACATATTATATCATCATAAACAACCTTAAGTATTTACTTTCTGCATTCATTATGTGTGTTTACATGATTTTACAGAAAATGGACAACCCTCGCAAAAATGGAACCTTTTACAAACAAGAGGGCAATGAATCAATCTACGCGACCAACGGATGGGGCTACGGCTATTTTATGTCCTTTAAGGACATCAAGGACAAAGGCTTCCTCAATGGTGGAGCCATCTTCCTCCTCACCTCCATGCAAGGTCAGCTATTAAAATCAGATTATACTTACAGTTTATGTGGGGTTATTCATAAAATGTTGTGTTAAAATCAAAACCAGCTAAATGATAAATAAAACAATTAAAGGAAAAAGGATTTATAAAACATTTACATAACATTAAGAATCATTGTTTTAACATAAATAATAACTTTTTCTTTCAAAGAGTGGTCATGGTGATGGGATAAATAAACTAAATCTTCAGCAGTTATTTTGGATTGATATTTTGCACCAACTCTCAGTAAAGAAATCCCAGAATCTTTGTTTCTTATGTAATTTATAATTTGTTTCATTTACAATTTCAAAATTACCAGAACAAAACAAATACACTATGATCATTTGTTGTTTTGTCTCCAGATATCTCCAGTCTGCAGTATGCTGGTAACAACTCACTCCCCTGTCCCACAGGACTTCACCCTGTTGCCCAGCAAGCAGGAGGAGGGTCCATATTCAGCCAGGTACAATCTTTCTAATCGCAGACTCAAATGAGCCTTATATGTGTAATAATTGTTGTATTTTTAACACAAAAGTAATATTCTGTGGATGTTGCATAAATTGCAGACCACATCCGACAGTAAGCCTTGAACTATTTATTGAGGTCTGGGTTTATCACCCCTTCAACATAATAATGTGTGCTTTTTGTTTTTCTGTGTTCTCTTATTTTTCATGATCATAGATGAAGCATAAGTCAACTATAAGTGGTGTACATACATAAATGAGGATTCCAGCATGTACAATCTTTGAAAAGCATTATAATAATTGATCATCATTTAAAGGGGCAATCTGCAGTTGCTACATCCATATTTGGACTTAATGATATATACCCATTGATTCAGTAACCCTTTACACTCGTACCCGTATACGGGTTGAAAATGGCAGATTTGGGCACTGATATGCGGCTAAATTGGAACGTAGTAACATGCTATACATGACGTCAGAGCTCTGGCTCTGCACTTCACAGCACTATATGAGTTTTCACTGACAGCTGTTCTGAATTTGAGCACTGTGCGCAACAAGAAGTTGCCCCCATCCCTCCCCGTAATTGGGCACATTTTGCAAATGTTTTGTTGTCTGAGTGAGGGAAATGCTGTAAATTAAGATGACTCAATGTATTTTGAAAGATGGGGATTATAATAAATACTGCTTTGATGTCATAGAAGGAAGCCAAACACCCATAAAGTCCAAATGTGTAATTCACATTTCCAAATCATAAAACTCATGTCATATACAGTGTCAAAGTTTATGATCACCATGTTTGATGTACAGTTGCAAGGTGACATGGCATCATACCCTGGGTTGTTCTTAACAGAAAGAGCCGATGTTTGTTTATTGTGAAGAAAATTCACCGCAGCACACACACCTGAATGCAGTCATGACTCCTTTCTATGCGCACCATCTGTTTCTGTGAATTGCCTTGTGAAAGCCTAACACTTTAAGATAGTATTTTATAACTTAGCTAGTCATGTTGGCAATAGAACAAACTTCCAAAATCATGCCCACCTGACCCAGATTGCGATTTATAATGGACCGTTTGGGATTAATCTGTGGGATTATTTAAGATACTGTAGGCTTTGAAGAGGTAGGGTTTCAGATGTTTTCGGAAGATGGGCAGGGACTCTTCTGTCGTAGCTTCAGGGGGAAGCTGGTTCCACTATTGGGGTGCCAGGACAGAGAATAACTTGGACCTGGCTGAGTTGGAGCTGGCAGCTCCCGTAGGGGTGGGAGGGCCAAGAGACCAGAGGTGACAGAACAGAATGCTCGGGTTGGGGTGTAGGGTTTGAGTATAGCTTGAAGGTAGGGAGGGGCAGTTCATCTTGCTGCTCCGTAGGCAAGTACCATGGTCTTGTAGAGGATGCGAGCTTCGACTGGAAGCCAGTGGAATGTGTGGAGGAGCGGGGTGACTTGGGAAGGTTGAACACCAGGCGGGCTTCAGCATTCTGGATAAGTTGCAGGGGTTTGATGGCACAAGCGGGGAGCCCAGCCAACAGTGAGTTGCAGTAGTCCAAACAAGTGCCTGGATTCAGACCTGCACGCTTTCTGTGTGAGGTAGGGTCGCACTCTATGGATGTTGTAGAGCATGAATCTGCAGGAGCGGCCTACCAGGTAGGATGCAATCCAACAGTGTGCAGAGCCCGAGACGCTCAGCCCTGAGAGGGTGGAGAGGAGGATCTGATGGTTCATGGTGTCGAAGGCAGTGGATAGATCTAGGAGGATGAGAACAGAGGAGAGAGAGTCAGCTTTGGCAGTGCAGAGCCTCCGTGACACAGAGAAGAGCAGTCTCATTTGAGTGACCAGTCTTGAAGCCTGACTGGTTAGAGTCAAGAAGATCATTCTGAGAGAGATAGCGAGAGAGTTGGTCAGAGACAGCATGCTCAAGTGTTTTGGAAAGAAAAAGAAAGAAGGGATAGCTTCAGTCATACAAAAGTTATACTTAAACCTGAACTGGTTCTCAAGCAAATTAGTAAGATTGTTTCACCCAATGTTCAAGAAAGGCCTTTTTCCCTTTATTCAGATTACAACAACTCATTTGCAGTTATTTGAAAAGGAAATCATCTCCCAAATATCACTATTTCTAAAACAAGCCATAGAAAGTTGGTTGCAATTTCAATTTAATCCTCCAGAAACGACAGAACAAATAATGCAACAAATATTGTGGTTCAATTCAAATATACTAATTGACAAAAAACCTTTATTTTTTGACAGAATGTTTAAAAAAGGTATAATCTTCGTAAATGATATCATCGGTAGGACTGGTGGAGTTATGTCGCACATGCAGCTAACAAAAACATATGGAAATGTCTGCTCTACCCAAAATTACAACAAAATAATTGCAGCCATACCGCAAAAGTGGAAGAGGAAAGTGGAAGGGGGAGAAAGTAAGGAACTTGTCTGTCGGCCTTGCATTAAAGAACATAATTGGTTAAGGAAAACTGTGATAAATAAAAAAGTATATCAGTTTCACTTAAGGACCAAAGGATTGACAGCCGTCCCATATAGATTGCAAAATAGTTGGGAAGAGATCTTTGACGTACCGATCCCATGACATAGTGTTTATGAACTGACGCGCAAAACGACACCGGATTAAAAAATTAGAATCTTTCAATTTAAATTATTATATAAAATTCTTGCTACCAATAGAATGTTATTTATATGGGGGATACAATCTTCCCAGCTCTGCAGATTTTGCTGTGAAGAGACAGAATCATTAGATCATTTGTTTTGGTTCTGTCCATTTGTAGCTTGTTTTTGGACATAGGTCCAGGAATGGCTAAAGGATTGCAATATTTACCTGGAGCTAACCTTGCAGATAGCATTACTGGGTGATCTGAAAAGTCATGGTCAAATCAATCAATAATATAATAATACTTTTAGCAAAAATGTTTATTTTTAATTCACAATCTGTAGAAGCAATGAGAATAGAAAGGTTCAGAACTTTTATAAAACATCACAGTATGGTTGAAATATATATGGCAAATAGAAATCCTATATGGATGGTGTTAAGAGATAGATGGGAGGTATTGAATAAAGTTGAAGGATGGGACTAATAACAAATAACAACAAATAATAACAAAGATAGCTAATAATGTAAGCATACTGTGTCCATAATAAGTATATACAGTGGGGGGAAAAAGTATTTAGTCAGCCACCAATTGTGCAAGTTCTCCCACTTAAAAAGATGAGAGAGGCCTGTAATTTTCATCATAGGTACACGTCAACTATGACAGACAAATTGAGGAGAAAAAAAATCTGAAAATGACATTGTAGGATTTTTTATGAATTTATTTGCAAATTATGGTGGAAAATAAGTATTTGGTCACCTACAAACAAGCAAGATTTCTGGCTCTCACAGACCTGTAACTTCTTCTTTAAGATGCTCCTCTGTCCTCCACTTGTTGCCTGTATTAATGGCACCTGTTTGAACTTGTTATCAGTATAAAAGACATCTGTGCACAACCTCAAACAGTCACACTCCAAACTCCACTATGGCCAAGACCAAAGAGCTGTCAAAGGACACCAGAAACAAAATTGTAGACCTGCACCAGGCTGGGAAGACTGAATCTGCAATAGGTAAGCAGCTTGGTTTGAAGAAATCAACTGTGGGAGCAATTATTAGGAAATGGAAGACATACAAGACCACTGATAATCTCCCTCGATCTGGGGCTCCATGCAAGATCTCACCCGTGGGGGTCAAAATGATCACAAGAACGGTGAGCAAAAATCCCAGAACCACACGGGGGACCTAGTGAATGACCTGCAGAGAGCTGGGACCAAAGTAAAAAAGCCTACCATCAGTAACACACTACGCCGCCAGGGACTCAAATCCTGCAGTGCCAGACGTGTCCCCCTGCTTAAGCCAGTACATGTCCAGGCCCGTCTGAAGTTTGCTAGAGTGCATTTGGATGATCCAGAAGAGGATTGGGAGAATGTCATATGGTCAGATGAAACCAAAATAGAAATTTTGGGTAAAAACTCAACTCGTCGTGTTTGGAGGACAAAGAATGCTGAGTTGCATCCAAAGAACACCATACCTACTGTGAAGCATGGGGGTGGAAACATCATGCTTTGGGGCTGTTTTTCTGCAAAGGGACCAGGACGACTGATCCGTGTAAAGGAAAGAATGAATGGGGCCATGTATCGTGAGATTTTGAGTGAAAACCTCCTTCCATCAGCAAGGGCATTGAAGATTAAACGTGGCTGGGTCTTTCAGCATGACAATGATCCCAAACACACCGCCCGGGCAACGAAGGAGTGGCTTCGTAGAAGCATTTCAAGGTCCTGGAATGGCCTAGCCAGTCTCCAGATCTCAACCCCATAGAAAATCTTTGGAGGGGAGTTGAAAGTCTGTGTTGCCCAGCGACAGCCCCAAAACATCACTGCTGTAGAGGAGATCTGCATGGAGGAATGGGCCAAAATACCAGCAACAGTGTGTGAAAACCTTGTGAAGACTTACAGAAAACGTTTGACCTGTGTCATTGCCAACAAAGGGTATATAACAAAGTATTGAGAAACTTTTGTTATTGACCAAATACTTATTTTCCACCATCATTTGCAAATAAATTCATTACAAATCCTACAATGTCTCATTTTGTCTGTCATAGTTGACGTGTACCTATGATGAAAATTACAGGCCTCTCTCATCTTTTTAAGTGGGAGAACTTGCACAATTGGTGGCTGACTAAATACTTTTTTCCCCCACTGTAGGTTGTATGTTGGGAGCTTTTGGGAAAGAGCACAGTTAGAAAGATATGACATATAGAAGCAAACCGGATGGACATCATGAAAATGATCGGAGAGGTTGAGAGAAGTAGTAGTTCAGGAGCAAAAAAAAAAAAAAAGTATATATATATAATATAATTATTGTAAAATTAACTCTGTCCATAAGGTGTAGATAGTAAGTATAGATCGGAAGTAGAGGCCTGGGCATTGTTGTTCACTAATTTACTCCAAGTAGGGAAAGGATGGCGGGGTTGAAAAGTAATAAAGGGGAGTATATATATAAAAAACATGGGGGATTGGAAGTGATGCAGACAATTACATTGATATAAGTTACAATCTATCTGCAATATTAAGCTGATCCACCCCCCCCCCCCTAAAAAAAAGAAAAAAATGCACAAAAAAAAGAAAGAAAAAAAGAAGGGATACCGGTCTGTAGTTTTGAGTGTTGGTTTCAAGTGTTGGTGTTGGTTTCTTGAGGAGGGCCATTTTGAAGTCAGAGGGGACGCAGCCAGTGGTCAGGGTTAAGTTGATGAGGGAAGTGAGGAATGGGAAAAGGTCTCCAGAGATGGTCTGGAGAAGGGAATGGGGTCGAGCGGGCAGGTTGTCGGGCGGCCGGACCTCACTAGTCGCAGGATTTCATCTTGAGAGAGAGGGGAGAAAGAGGTCAAGGCGTAGTGTAGTTCTGTGTGAGTGGGACCAGTGGACTTAATAGGCTGAGTGAATGAGGAGTGAATGTCATCAACCTTCTTTTCAAAGTGGTTGACAAAGTTGTCTGCATAGATGGAGGAGGAGGAGGAGGGGGTGGAGGATTAAGGAGGGAGGAGAAGGTGGAAAGAGTTTCTTAGGGTTAGAGGCAGAAGCTTTAAATTTAGAGTGATAGAAAGTGACTTTAGCAGTGGATACAGGGGAAGAGAAGGTAGAGAGGAGGGAGTGAAAGGATGATAGGTCCTCCAGAAGTTTAGTTTTCCTCCATTTTCGCTCAGCTGCCCGCATCCCTGTCCTGTAAGCTCGCAATGAGTCACTCATTCACAGAGCAGGGGGGGAGGGCCGAGCCGGCCTGAAAGAAAGAGGACAGTGCGAGTCATAGGATGCGGAAAGGGAGGAGAGTAGGGTCGAAGAGGCAGAATCAGGAGACAGGAAGGATGATAGGATAGAAGAGGAGAGAGTAGTGGGAGACAGAGAGCGAAGATTGAGACAGCGTATGACCATCTGGGTAGGGGCTGAGTGGCTAGAGTTGGAGGAAAGGGAGACAAAAGGAAACAAAGTAGTGATCAGAGACCTAGAAGGGTGTTGCAGTGAGATTAGTAGGTGAGCAACCTCTAGTAAAGATGAGGTCAAGCATATTGCCTGCCTTGTGAGTGGGAGGGGATTGAGAAAGCTTAAAAGATGCAAGGATGGGAAAGAGAGAGTTGGAAAGAAATGAATCCAAGGCTGAAGACGCGAAGTACGAGTCGCGAAGTACGAACAGTGATGAGCCATCGTCAGGAAATGAGCTTATCAAGGTGTCAAGCTCATTGAGGAACTCTCTAAGGACACCTGGTGGGCGATAGATGACAACGATGTTAAGCTTGAGTGGAAAAGTGACAGTGACAGCATGGAATTCAAATGAGGAGATGGACAGGTGAGAGTGAGAAAAGAGAAATGAGTAGCCCTGTGGCACCACCACGACGACCAGCTGCTCTCGCACTATGAGAGAAAACGTAGTCAGATGAAGAGCAGCATGGCCAGCAGCACACCACCCTGCATCCCACTGCTGGCTTGCCTCTGAAGCTAAGCAGGGTTGGTCCTGCATGGGAGACCAGATGCTGCTGGAGGTGGTGTTGGAGGGCCAGTAGGAGGCACTAAAGAAATGTGTATATCCCAATACCTCAGGGCAGTGATTGGGGACATTACCCTGTGTAGGGTGCCGTCTTTCGGATGGGACGTTAAACGGGTGTCCTGACTTTCTGTGGTCACTAAAGATCCAATGGCACTTATCGTAAGAGTAGGGGTGTTAACCTCGGAGTCCTGGCTAAATTCCCAATCTGGCCCTCATACCATCATGGCCATCTAATCATCTCTAGCTTCCAATTGGCTCATTCATCCCTCCTCCTCTCCCCTGTAACTATTCCCCAGGTCATTGCTGTGAATGAGAACGTGTTCTCAGTCAACTTACCTGGTAAAATAAGAAAAGAAAAATAAGAGAGTAGCTGGAGTTGCAGTGTTCTCTGGGGGGAATCCGTGTCTCCGTCAGGGCCAAAAAGTCAAGGGACTGAAGGGCAGAATAGGCTGAGATGAACTCAGCGTTCTTGACCTAAGATCGGCAGTTCCAAAAGCTGCCAGAGACCAGGTATTCCACATGAGTGTGCGCGCAGGGTACACTAAATTAGAAGGGTTGCAGCCAAGGGGCGGGGAGTGTCTGTAAAGCCTACAGGGAGAGCAGCGAACAGGTATAGAAAACACACACATACAGTGGGGAGAACAAGTATTTGATACACTGCCGATTTTGCAGGTTTTCCTACTTACAAAGCATGTAGAGGTCTGTAAAACAAAAATCCAGAAAATCACATTGTATGATTAAGTAATTAATTTGCATTTTATTGCATGACATAAGTATTTGATACATCAGAAAAGCAGAACTTAATATTTGGTACAGTAACCTTTGTTTGCAATTACAGAGATCATATGTTTCCTGTAGATCTTGACCAGGTTTGCACACACTGCAGCAGGGATTTTGGCCCACTCCTCCATACAGACCTTCTCCAGATCCTTCAGGTTTCGGGGCTGTCGCTGGGCAATACGGACTTTCAGCTCCCTCCAAAGATTTTCTATTGGGTTCAGGTCTGGAGACTGGCTAGGCTACTCCAGGACCTTGAGATGCTTCTTACGGAGCCACTCCTTAGTTGCCATGGCTGTGTTTTTCAGGTCGTTGTCATGCTGGAAGACCCAGCCACGACCCATCTTCAATGCTCTTACTGAGGGAAGGAGGTTGTTGGCCAAGATCTCGCGATACATGGCCCCATCCATCCTCCCCTCAATACGGTGCAGTCGTCCTGTCCCCTTTGCAGAAAAGCATCCCCAAAGAATGATGTTTCCACCTCCATGCTTCACGGTTGGGATGGTGTTCTTGGGGTTGTACCCATCCTTCTTCTTCCTCCAAACACGGCGAGTGGAGTTTAGACCAAAAAGCTCTATTTTTGTCTCATCAGACCACATGACCTTCTCCCATTCCTCCTCTGGATCATCCAGATGGTCATTGGCAAACTTCAGATGGGCCTGGAAATGCGCTGGTTTGAGCAGGGGGACCTTGCGTGCGCTGCAGGATTTTAATCCATGACGGCGTAGTGTGTTACTAATGGTTTTCTTTGAGACTGTGGTCCCAGCTCTCTTCAGGTCATTGACCAGGTCCTGCCGTGTAGTTCTGGGCTGATCCCTCACCTTCCTCATGATCATTGATGCCCCACGAGGTGAGATCTTGCATGGAGCCCCAGACCGAGGGTGATTGACCGTCATCTTGAACTTCTTCCATTTTCTAATAGTTGCACCAACAGTTGTTACCTTCTCACCAAGCTGCTTGCCTTTTGTCCTGTAGCCCATCCCAGCCTTGTGCAGGTCTACAATTTTATCCCTGATGTCCTTACACAGCTCTCTGGTCTTGGCCATTGTGGAGAGGTTGGAGTCTGTTTGATTGAGTGTGTGGACAGGTGTCTTTTATACAGGTAACGAGTTCAAACAGGTGCAGTTAATACAGGTAACGAGTGGAGAACAGGAGGGCTTCTTAAAGAAAAACTAACAGGTCTGTGAGAGCCGGAATTCTTACTGGTTGGTAGGTGATCAAATACTTATGTCATGCAATAAAATGCAAATTAATTACTTAAAAATCATACAATGTGATTTTCTGGATTTTTGTAAGTAGGAAAACCAGCAAAATCGGCAGTGTATCAAATACTTGTTCTCCCCACTGTAGTTGCCAAAGCTGCAAAATGAGATCATCTGAAAATAACTAGGTAAGATACTAGAGTGGTGTGGATTCTTCCTCGAACAACTCGGCAGAAGCGCCTTTGTTTTGGCGACGGTCTTAGTTTAGCGACGAGACCGCCGCTGAGAAAACAGGGGACTGAAGTACTAATTGTCTTGCAAAGGTGAAGAGGACACCTCTCGGTACTCATTGCTGATTGCCTAGAAGAGGAGAAACCACTCCCCCTCCAATACAGCCACTGATTTCGAAAAACAACAACAGTCACACATTGCCCTGCCTGTTAATTAATCCTGGTTGATGTGCACTTAAAGTAGATGGCCCTAGGTAGCAAAAAGACAGTACTAAACAACAACAGATAAAGACAAAAAGTATACTGTACTTATCCCTCCTGGAGATATTATGGCCTCCTGTAGCTCAGTTGGTAGAGCATGGCGCTTGCAACGCCAGGGTTGTGGGTTTGATTCCCACGGGGGGCCAGTATGAAAAAATGTATGCACTCACTAACTGTAAGTCGCTCTGGATAAGAGCGTCTGCTAAATGACTAACAATGGGTTTTTTTAATTAACCCCCAACAACAACTTCTCCCCGGGCGCCGATGACAAAAAAAAAAAGCTGAGGGATGGGGGCTGGAGAAATGTAACACTCAAATTCATAGACAGAGCTATGGATGCAAGGGCTGACCATACATGATATCAAAATTATAGTTTCAACAATGTTTTGAGGCTATATATTGTTTGTTTACATTTACTTTGTTTATAAACATTGCAGTAAAACAAGCTTATATTTTGGGTTGATAGGGTACAACTGTTGAACTAAGCTCATGAGGCATTTATAAGTTATATTCGTCAAGAATCAAATGGTTACATATAAATGTATAAGTCCAAAAATGGATGTAACAACTGCTGATTGCCCCTTTAAAGTGGCACTCTAGTCTCATTTTCACTGCATTTAAAACCTGATTTACATAACAAAAGGCTCATCTCAATAGGTGGTCCAGGTAAATTGCCTATCCTCTTTTGTTCTCTATTACTCTTTAATTGTTCATCAAGCAACGGGGAGGCTGATGACATCAAAGATTCCCATCAGACCAACTCCTTGAATGCCCTACTCCTTGAAGTTTGCAGTTGTGTCTAAAAAAAACAATTTTTTTTAGCCTTTAGTGTGTATACTTTACTGTATTTATACATGGGACGTCACTTTAAACAGTAAACATTTTTTTTTTCTAAATAGCTGGAGGACGTCTTTAAGAATATAACTTCAATGCCTCAGGAGCTTAGTTCAACTGTCATATCCCACCAGAAACCTACATTGTTTGTAAACACTGTGTAGCTTCAAAGCATGGTTAAAACTATAATTTTGATATCATGTATGGTCAGTCCTTGCATCCATAGCTCTGTCTATGAATTTGAGAGTGGTTACATTTCTCCAGCCCCATCCCTCAGCATTTTACCAAAACCAGTGGCGGGGTGTCTAATTTGTTATTGTTTGAAATGCAGATTGCCCCTTAAAAAGCATTTATAATGACTCATTGATTTAGTGAAAGGTTGATATTTCTGTCCTTTTTCTTCCAGCCTTTTTAACTTCTCCTCTGGACTGGTGTCTTCCTCGGCGATCATCGTTATGGCTCTTATGTTGTGGTTGAGTCATTGAACGATATTAGAACCTA
Source organism: Coregonus clupeaformis (assembly GCF_020615455.1). Lineage (NCBI taxonomy): Eukaryota > Metazoa > Chordata > Actinopteri > Salmoniformes > Salmonidae > Coregonus > Coregonus clupeaformis. The sequence goes on along the minus strand of NC_059219.1, from coordinate 21,361,033 downwards.
AACATATAGCTAACAACAGTCTACGAAGCCTGATTACCTACAATGATTTACCAGAGAGAGAGAGGTCTCTATGAAGCTTTATGACCTACGATGATTTACCAGAGAGATGATATTAATGTATGGTAAATGTCTGTGCCTTGTACAGTGAGGGAAAAAAGTATTTGATCCCCTGCTGATTTTGTACGTTTGCCTACTGACAAAGACATGATCAGTCTATAATTTTAATGGTAGGTTTATTTGAACAGTGAGAGACAGAATAACAACAACAAAATCCAGAAAAACGCATGTCAAAAATGCTATAAATTCATTTTTTTTTCAATGCCCTGGCTGAGGGAAGGAGGTTCTCACCCAAGATTTGACGGCACATGGCCCCGTCCATTGTCCCTTTGATGCAGTGAAGTTGTCCTGTCCCCTTAGCAGAAAAACACCCCCAAAGCATAATGTTTTCACCTCCATGTTTGACCGTGGGGATGGTGTTCTTGGGTTCATGGGCAGCATTCCTCCTCCTCCAAACACGGCGAGTTGAGTTGATGCCAAAGAGCTCGATTTTGGTCACATCTGACCACAACACTTTCACCCAGTTCTCCTCTGAACCATTCAGATGTTCATTAGCAAACTTCAGACGGGCCTGTATATGTGCTTTCTTGAGCAGGGGGACCTTGCGGGCGCTGCAGGATTTCAGTCCTTCACGGCGTAGTGTGTTACCAATTGTTTTCTTGGTGACTATGGTCCCAGCTGCCTTGAGATCATTGACAAGATCCTCCCGTGTAGTTCTGGGCTGATTCCTCACCGTTCTCATGATCATTGCAACTCCACGAGGTGAGATCTTGCATGGAGCCCCAGGCCGAGGGAGATTGACAGTATTTTGTGTTTCTTCCATTTGCGAATAATCGCACCAACTGTTGTCACCTACTCACCAAGCTGCTTGGCGATGGTCTTGTAGCCCATTCCAGCCTTGTGTAGGTCTACAATCTTGTCCCTGACATCCTTGGAGAGCTCTTTGGTCTTGGCCATGGTGGAGAGTTTGGAATCTGATTGATTGATTGCTTCTGTGGACAGGTGTCTTTTATACAGTTAACAATCTGAGATTAGGAGCATTCCCTTTAACAGTGTGCTCCTAATCTCAGCTCGTTACCTGTATAAAAGACACCTGGGAGCCAGAAATCTTTCTGATTGAGAGGGGGTCAAATACTCATTTCCCTCATTAAAATGCAAATCAATTTATAACATTTTTTGACATGCGTTTTTTCTGGATTTTTTTTGTTATTCTGTCTCTCACTGTTCAAATAAACCTACCATTCAAATTATAGACTGATAATTTCTTTGTCAGTGGGCAACGTACAAAATCAGCAGGGATCAAATACTTTTTTCCCTCACTGTATATTACCAACCC